>NC_087213.1:45440206-45462706 GCF_015104395.2 Macrobrachium nipponense
AGGACAGTTAGCCTACCTTATTAATATAGTTGGTCTGAACTGATGGGTGGCAACTCTTCCACCTCTTCAGTGAATAAATGAATAGAAATATTTGCATATATTTACTTTGAAAATAATAATTCATGCAAAATTACGTTGGGAAGAGAGAAAGAGTTTCTAACTCTCTCTCTCTCCCCTACTAAATAATAGACTACTCGTAGCATATCAAACATGATAATAATATTATGTCGAGATTACTCGGACACGCTCATGAGCTGGGGGGGGGGGAATAACATAGTTTCGAACGCCCTCAGTCTAGACCCCAGAGTATGTCGTGAGCTCGTTCGGTACCTCTACGACTTAATTTCTAATAATAATAATAAGTGAACACATGAATTAGGTACTTTTAATGCAAATAATATCTGATTTATTCTTATTTGAGCTAAAACATGCGTACCTAATTCCCACACGTTCTTGCTCATGCTTTCAAAATGGCGGGGGGGGGACGCCAACTTCACCGCAACACTTTCTACGGGGCCGGAGGCTAATTTGGGAAGTCCTGCAACCTTATAAATTATGAAAAACGGAAATTGGAGTACTCAACTTTGGTGCAGAAGTCATTTCGGAGGAAGCCATCATGAAATACGCACTTAATACACAGTTAACCACGAGCAAGAAAAAGAGCGTCGTAGGTTCACGAGTTCTAAAACAGGATTGCAGATGGCGCTCGGGTTGGGTAGTAGCAGTAGTAGCGAGGGGGGGAAGTAGTAGCCGTTGCGTCAGCTCTCACCATGAGAGGGATTTTGGAAAAGAAACCTCTAATTGGCAGGAGGCCTGTGAATAGTGGCTTCCACTCACCTTGTACTTTATACCCGACGCCCTTAGGGTGCTCGTGCGAGGGTAGTAACCTCAGCATACCATGCTAGCTTTTTTCTCAGGTATATTTAGAACCTATTTATACTAGAAAAGTGAATAGCAGGATCCTTTTCACAGGCGAACACAGGTAGACCCAGAAATCCACTGATGTTATTGAGATCGGGAATATTATAGAACAAAAGAGCTTCCGGAAAGAGAGAAAAATGGCGGATACTAAGAGTATCACAATGCAACTACATCACGTAACGAACATGAGTGCGGGCGTGAGCCCGTTCCGGGGAATGGTAGATGGTGTGCTATCTCAACCAGTGCAAATTTTTATTGAAGGGGTGAATAATTATTAAGCCGGAAAGAATATAATGGATGATATAGAGGCGTTTAGAGAGGCGAAAGCTTTGCTAGATTTCAATAGAGGCGATTTCTCCCATCGTTGCACGAGTTTCCAATTTGCAAAATGTCATACCTGGACTGATTTGCAAGCACTTTTGAAAACCGCTTATGGCTCAAAGGAACACGGAGATATGGTGAGGGACCTTCGGGGTCTTTATAAACTACGGAAGGGCACTAATAGCCTCGTAGAACATAGTTCAAAACTTTTTGACTCTGTGGCGGATTGGGTAGGAAAATTGAAAACATCTAAATGGGTTACAGGAAGCAATGTCTCACTCGAGAACATTCATAAACTGATTTATTTTTCCCTGCTCTTGCACGATGTACCGGATGCAATAGTGAATAGCTTTGATGAAAAGATTGAACCTACTTCAGACGAAGAATTACTTAATGCCCAAATTGTTGAGAAACATGTCTAAATGTCCCACTGTAGATAGTACAATTTTTAATGGGACAGGCCCGGGGGATAGGGTGCAAAGAGACACAGAAACTTCTCCTCCCCGTCTGTGTGCAAAAGTTGAATATAATAAAAGATCGATCGATCAAAGGCAATAGCAGTTGCGCTGTTTCAACTGCGATAAACCAGGGCATCCAAAGAAATTGTGTAGGGTTAAATATTGTGGAATGTGTAAGAGTACCGATCATTATTGGCAATCTTGTCCGTCTCAGATACGGAGAGATGCGAGGCCCACACCTCAAGGTTCTGGTAATTATAATATGAGGACTTCCCAGGCAGGTCAGACCAGAGGGCAAAGGGATCGGCAAAATTTTTGGAAGGCCGATCAACAAAAAGGGTACAGGTGATTGGTACGTGCCACTGTGGTCTCGTGGGGGACAGTAGGGGATGTGGATATCCTGATATTTATAGACTCAGGAGCGTCTATAAATGGACTATAATTTGTATCAATCAATGTTTTCCAATTACCCTTTGCAACCCTCAACGGAGACGGTGTGATGTGCAACCCCATAGATTAAATACCCTGGGTTGTGTTCAAATACAGTTTACTCTCGGTGACAGAGTACTAACAGAAGCATTTTTGGTAATGAAAGGAATTGCGTTGGGCAACAGACTTGCTGGGTCATCATGCGTGTAGAAGACACAAGATTTCGATCCATGTGGGTGTTAATGGGATAACAGTCGGAATACCTGGTGTTTTTCTGCCTTATGAGGACGTGATTAGAGCGGAGGACATGGAGATTATTGAAAAAAAGAGATGTGCTCGGTGATATTAATGGCGGTGATACAAGTGTTACGGAGAGAGGTAATATTAAAACCCACGTTGGTGATATGGGAAAAGATTGCAGGGATTCTATCGGAGTTCACGGTGATAACAGTGGTGGTGATGATATTTTGGATGGTGATATTGATACTAATATTGATGTTATTTCTGATACTGACAATGCTGGGGATGATACTAACCACAAATATGGTGGTGTTCTATCTGAAGATATTGTGTTACTACCTGGTTCAAAGTCTATGGTAAAAGTCAAACTGAAGGAAGTGAGAAAACCTACGGATGTGTGTGTTATTGAAAATAGCGAGAGGCTTAGAGGGGTTATTAGCATGGCACCGGTGAACAGTGTATCCATGGATAGGACCATGTGGTTGGAGTTATTAAACTGTAATAATACAGTCAGGAGATACCAGAAGAATACATATATATTGGATTTCCAAGATTGGAGTCGTGATACTGGTTCAGTGGCTATTGTAGAGGGGAAACCTGAGTTTTTGGAGGCAGAAATGCAATCAAGGAAACATATATTTAGAGAACATTTAGTTAATGCAGATTATAGCGAACATGTTGAAACGATAAGCGAGCTCTTGGCAGAATTTGGGGATACGGTAGCCTTACAAGGTGATAAATTGTGGTTGACTAATGTGTTAGGGCATAAGGTAAATTTGGAGAGTGGCACAAAACCTATTTATATTCCTGCATATCGCATACCTATCAAAATCAGAGAACAGGTACAGAAAGAGGTCAATAGATGGGAGGAAGAAGGAATCATTTGACCTAGCGTGTCTCCTTACAACTTTCCCTTGTTAGCGGTGCCTAAGAAAGCCAGTTCTGTCCGTGTATGCGTCAATTTTAGACGTTTAAATGAAAGGACGATCCCTGACCTCTATCCAGTCGCGTGCATACCGGATCTTTTTGTTGAAATCAGGGGACATAATATTTATAGCTCAATTGATTTGGCACAGGGTTTTTTGCAAGTTCCTCTTAGTGAAAGTAGCAAGGAGTATACCGCTTTTTCAGTGCCCAAGGGACACTATGAATTTACGCGAATGCCTTTCGGTTTATTGGGCAGTCCGATGACCTTTAACAGGTTGGTGAACACAGTTTTGCACAAGTTATTGGGCAAAACTGTTTTTGTGTATATGGATGACATCCTGGTCGCAACACACACGATCGCGCAACACCTGGAAGTGCTTACAGAAGTACTTAGGAGGCTTAGATTAGCGGGGTTGAAAATTAAGCTAGCCAAGTGTTCGTTCTTGAAAAAGAAAATCACATATCTAGGCCATGTCATATCTAAGGAAGGGGTTAGAGTAAATGACAAAGTAAAAGCAATAGCAAATTTTCGCACCCCCAGATCAAAGAAAGAGATCAAGTCATTCCTGGGTATCGCCGGTTTCTTTAGGAGGTTTGTGAAAGGGTTCTCTAATATAGCAGCTCCCCTAACAGATGTATTGTGGGAAGACGTTCAATTTAAATGGAAGGAACCCCAGGCGGAGAGTTTTCAAAGGCTCAAGGACGCGCTAATGAATCCCCGTTTTGAAGTTTCCAGATTTTAGCAAACCTTTTACATTAGTGACTGATGCAACCCAGGAAGGTATAGGTGCTTGCCTTATGCAAAAGTTTGATGGGAAATTCCATCCCATAGCCTTTTATAGCAGGAAGTTCAGGACAAAGGGCAGCAACAAGAGATCAATGGCTACCATAGATAGAGAAGCCTTTGCAATAGTGTCGAGCTTAGTTCATTTTAAAATGTTACTGATGGGGAATAAAGTAGAAGTTCTTACAGACCACAAGCCATTATTAGATCTTTTTAATAAACCCGATTTGTCGCCTAAAAGACCTCGATGGTTTTTAACTATCAGAGATTTTGATGCAAAGCTCAAATATATAGAGGGCAAATTTAACAAAGTTGCTGATGCTCTCAGTAGAAGTTTTCACGACACGGAAGGATTCCAAGTCGCGCAAGTCACTAGCGAGGCTAAACAATGGGATATATCTCTCATAGAGCAAAGGCAAGATGAAGACGAGATTCTAGCAGATGCAAAAGCGTTTCTTAGAGGGGAATTAGTTAGGAAACGTTATAAGTTGCCTTTTTCGGGTTTGGAGTTAGAAGGTAATCTACTGGTTAGGAAAATTAAATATAAATTGAGAACCAGTGAAAGTAAAGGAGATACGACACAGATCGTAATTCCGAAAGTCCTAATTCCAGTGGTTTTGGATATAGTTCATTGCAGGTTCGGTAGTCCACACTTGGGAATAAAAAAAATGTATGATGAGGTTCGTGCTAAATACATTTGGAAAAACATGGGGAAAGATGTGGAAAATTTTGTAAGGAATTGTACGGTGTGCAACGCATGTAAGCCTGCAAGGATAACTTCATGCAAATTAGGATCGTACCCTATACAGAGTAGACCTTTTCAGAGAATACATATGGATATCCTGAGGAATTTTTGTGAGTCTAGGTATGCGAACAAGTACTTGTTAGTGATAATGGATGAACATACAAGGATAGTAGAAATTTTCCCACTTAGCATAAAATGGCTGAAGAAGTGGCCACAGCATTTTTCAATGGTATCATTTGCAGATACGGCTCACTCAAAGTTCTATTGACCGATAATGGTACAGAAAGTAACAATTATTCCATACAGACCCGAGGCTAATGGGTTGTGCGAACAAGCAAACAGGGAAGTGCTCGAGGCTCTCAGGAAAACTGTAGGTGGTAATGATAAGAACTGGGACAGATATGTTAATGTTGTTAGACATAGTATTAACACTATGGTTAGTGATTCCATTAAAATGTCCCCATTTGAAGCTTTGTTTGGTTATCCAGCACAAGGCACATTTGATTTGCTAACTATACCTCATCATGGAGAGGATACGATCAAGGCGTTGGTATCCACAGCGAGAGAGACACATGCTTGTCTCAGTCATAATCTCGAATCCACAACCAGCGATATGGTACAGAAGAGTAATAGTAAAACATCTGATCCCAAGATCAATGTTGGAGACAAGGTATTTTTAAAACTTAACGTGAGAAATGAACTAAATTACAAATTAGGCCCGAAGTTTGATGGTCCTTTTAAAGTCATTGAAGAGAAAATTGGAAACAGATTTGTAGTCTTAGACGAAAAAACAGGTCGGTTGAGGTTAACACATATCTTGAAATTGAAAAGAATTGGTTGTGGTGAGTAATATATTGTCGCGCAATTGCATTTTTTTTCTTTTTTTTTTTGCTGTCTGTTTTTTTTTGCAATTTGGTGGCAAAATGCTTTTACATTTTTTCCCCTTTCATTTCCTTCTACTGTTTTTTTTTCTTATTATGCGCAAATCTGCGGCGTTTTGGCGTAAGATTTCGGGGTTAATATTTTACATGGGAAGTTGTTGGAAATACGGCAAATTTTTGTTTTAGCCGAGAAATGTGATCATAAACGTGATTATTCCTGTGTATATATTTGGGTCTGAATTTCTGTGGTTTTACGAGCCGAATAGGTGACATTGGGGTTTTTATATAATTCCGGTAATGTCGTGGGGAGTAATGATTTAAGGACAATTTTTTTTGGGGGGGCACCTTGGTGATATCCTGATGATAAGTTTGTGGAATGTGATTATGTGGTGTCAGTATAGAATATTTTTTGGAGAATAAGGGTTTCTGGCGTTGCTAGTCTGATTAGACAAATCTGTAGTGCGGTTTGAAGCACCTGAGGTGTTCACAGGTGGATTTTTGCTAATGATGCTGTGATGAATCCGGTTGCGGATTTTTTCCTTTGGATTTGATTACTCGGAGATTTGCACTATTCTCGTAAATGTTGACTATGGCATTCTACAGAAATGTATCATGTAAGGGAATTGTTTTCCGGTCGTTTCTAGTCGATGGGATTGCTGCAGTAGCAAATTTCGTAAAGGTACATATTGCATTTTGGGAAGACATTGAATTATATATGTTTCTTCTTCTCTTATGTGTGCTCTGTAATGGGGAAAAGTTCACTTATTATTGTAGTTATCTTTTTTTTTTCCTTTTTTTTTCTTACGAGAGATGTCATAATTGGTGTTAAGCTCTAAATAGCATTTCTATTTTAGATAGAGAGATATAATTTGTCGGGGTATGTGAGTTATAGAAGGGGTGTTCGGCATTATATTTTATGGAGGTTAGTTATATAAACAATAAAAGGGGTTTTTGCTGTTAGACATTATGGGTTCTCTTTTGATAGTGTGTTTGTCAGATATGGGATTATTTGTGAGGATTC
Source organism: Macrobrachium nipponense (assembly GCF_015104395.2). NCBI lineage: Eukaryota > Metazoa > Arthropoda > Malacostraca > Decapoda > Palaemonidae > Macrobrachium > Macrobrachium nipponense. The sequence continues at coordinate 45,446,934 of NC_087213.1, forward strand.
AGTGGGTAAAGATTATATTTTGTTTAGTGAGGAATTTCTAATATTTGACTAGGAGATTGAGTGTATTAATTAATGACGGATTTGTGGGGTAAAGCAAGACTTTAGTTATTTTATGATCATGTAGACCTTTTAAATACGGACACAAAATGACTTTAGAGAAATCCCAACTTTATGTGATGGTGGCGATGGAAACGACTTCGTTCTACGGTACCAGAGGTCGAGTAGAGTCTACACACGAATGGGGATTCTATGGACTGCCTTTGCAACGGATGAGATGTCTTCGGTATATCATCTCAGGATATGTTCTGGGATAAATCAGGAGTACAATCTTCTATGAGGTGGATGCAAGTACCACTTGCATGGAAGTCATGGGATATTTCCTTGACAATGGGGTAGTGACCACGTTTCCTTCAGAAGAAAACATCGAATCTACAGTTTCGCGACAAGAAGGTGTTGGATACACTCACTAGGGTCGCAAACGCTCAATAATGGCGCGTGCTGAGTTGTTGCGAGTTGGTTTACGTACTTGACCAGCATCTACAACTATTCATCGAGTTTTGCTTTTCCTAGTCACAAGGATGAGCTTTTTATCAATGAACGTTACACAATTCCAATAATAGTGGTAATGCAAGGTGTTATACTGATCACAATTTGTGCGCTAGGAGTTCTTTAACTTCTGAGCATTCGGCGAGGAACAAGGGCTCCAGCAACGGAGGTAGCCCTAAATCATGTGGCAAATTGATACATTGTGCATTAGTTGCTGATGTGGTGTGCAACAGGAGTGCACAAAGGACATAGTTGGCCAGGCTGTCTTACAAGTGTGTGATGTGTTAGTGAATTACATATCGTGTCTTGCTTGGAGACAGATTGAGCTGTAGAGGCAGCCATCTTGAATGATGGAATCTGATGTGTATTCATTTTTAATCTGGAGGCTGTCCATACTGTTGCCAAGGGCAGTTTGGGGTGTGTTGAGTATGTACGTTCGTTTGCATGGATGTCACAGGTCTAACCGACTGAGGCACTTGCAAGAGAGACATATTCCTTTTGTGATAGGAAAGAGGTCGGTTTGGTAAACACCAGGTGTCGGGAGAAAACCCCATCTTAAAGGTATGGCATATATTTTAAATGACTTAGAAACAGTTGCCTTTGAAAAGAGAGAAGTGTGAAATGTATCTCTTTACTTAATATTGCTTTTGCAAGAGGGAAGTGTGAAGTGTATCTCTTTACTTAGTATTATGTTATGAATCTTTATTACAGATGGGCTCTATTCCATGATATTAGAGACGGGATTCTCTATCCTGACTAATACAATGAAATAATTGACATTTTGGGTCTGGGAGTGAATACTAAGCCAGGAGAGTGGAATGATAACTTATTAGTTTTCTTTGTGGGGCAGACTTGGGTTTTTATCATTATGACTTTCTGGGCTCAGCCTGTGTCGCTCCGTGAAATGCTTCCTTTAGTGTTCATTTCTAAGGTAAAATATTGCTATAATTACCAGAGAAAAACTAAAATAGTAATGCCAGAGTAAAACTGGCTTGCTCACCTTTAATAAAGGTGTCGGTATGGTATCTGGGCGACGGTGGAAACCACTAACCAGAGGTCCCTAGCCATTTAGACTCTCCCTTCCTCAATATCCCTCGTCTACAGAGGAGCCGATCCAAGGCCCCGCTACCTGCTACTACTACAACTAGCGCCTTTGTTTTCACTCCTTTCGATAGCATCGTTCACGACACACGCGTTTTTTCCTTGTGCTGTGTTTTTTCGTCTGGATTTATCCACTTTGTTCATCAACATGGATCGTCAAGCTTCTGCATCCAAGTTAAGTACTGTGTTTAATGTTTAAGATCATTTTGAGACGGTTTTTGGCATATTAAGCCAAGTTATCTTAGGTTATATGTGTGAGCGGTAACACGTGCATTGCCGTTCCCGCACCGCCTCCTCCTGGCTCGCCAGCCGCGTGATGATTCCCTGGTTTCACCAATTGGTCTTCCATACTAATTGGTCTTGATTGCACTTGAGCAGTACCCTATATAATTTATTTTAAGGTGCATTTGCCATTGACGTGTTTATTTTATTAGTCCGTTCAGGGGGGGATAGCCTACTTCCGAACCGCATGCTTTCGGTTGTGGCGCTCGCTTTCCTTTCTTGCATGGAGGTTGTCATATCAACCCTTGTTTATCAGTAAGATAGGATCTCTTGACTCAATTACCTTTAAGAAAGGACCCTAGTTCCTTCGTAGCCTTTCCGTCCTTGAGCCACCCTGGCCGTTTGCCCCTCGATCATTCGTTACGGCATCTAGGCTAAGCCGCTCTGAGTTTCTAGGCTAGCATTTCCTTCTTTGGATTTCGCTTAACCTAGTTTCTCAAGGACCTTTTCTTTCTCTCTCGCTCCATATTTATTTCGCTCTTTTCCCCCGTGTTAGGACAGGATATTTATGTTATGTGTTACTTCTTGTAGCGGGCACCTAGTTGGCCTATAGGCCTTCTTGGATCAACTGGCCTCTCACACCGAGTGACTGTTCACCCAGCTGAGAGTGTTCCCAGTCGATCGTGTACAAGCCACCCTGCTACCAACCCCTCTCAGTCCCACCCCCCCCCCCCCCTCGCTCACCCACTTCGGTGGAGTGACAACTCGCTCCCATCCGAGTCTCCCAGGGAGGGAGGAGGAGGTTCACTGGGGGGTACACTCGGTGAGCAGGCCTGCCGTACTCTGCCGCGCTGCTAGTGGTGTAGGGGGGGTACCTTGCTCGACCAAGCCATGGTTGGCCACCAGGCGCGGGGGAGTGGGACACACCCCGACCCACTAGGTAGTGTATCCCTCTCACTATCTATGAAGCCCACCCTTCCCCACTCCGCTTCGGTGTCCTCAGGGCTTCGGCGCAAGCCGGACCCAACCTCAAGATAGCATTGCTTCTTTGGATATGTGAAGGCTCCGGCCTATCTATGGGATTACATTTTGCATGCATGATTTATTACACATAATATAACATTCACCTTCTATTAAGTTATTTCTTACTATACCCAGTTTTTTACCCGGCGGAGTCCCCAACTCCGCCATGTATTTTAACCATCCCACCCTGTTACGTCTCGCTCTTCACCCTGTGTCTGACTTGGGTTATATCCCTCACTCCGACTCGTGGAGGACAGCTTGAATCCACTTAATCGGTCAGATTTTATAGCTCCAGCATCGCCGGAGCTGCAGTGGAGTCACTCTTAGTCCCCATTATCTGCCTAGGATGTTCTTATAAGTATACACGGGGCGCCGGAGCTAGTAGTGACAGGGTGATATGTTATCGTGCATGATATATGCTGATGCCGGAGTTACTCCGGCAGCATTAGTCTACCGCACACAACCAAGGACCTACTCCGGAAGGTTGTTGATGATACTCATGTATCATTTGACTAACAGGTTACCTGTTGTCTGGAGGAGGGGTGCAACGCCGTTCTCCAGGAACCCTGTGGGCACGTGGTCTGCCAGGCACATGCCGGCTGTGCAGTTTGCATGGAGGATTACGTGGTTTGGCACCATGAGAACTGCATTATCTGCTACGCTTTGGTTAACGAAGCCACCTCCAAGGTATGTAACACTCCGGCCGCTTCATAATGATACAATGAGAATCAATATACTGTAATGTACACTTTGATACTAGGTTAAGTCAATCTCTAGTGTTAAGTATTAATAATAACCCTGCTTACAGGGAGCGCAAGCAGTCCGGGGAAGCTGCCTTATCCACCCTGAAGGCATGGGTTGGCGGGTGTGGACGGAACTCCGCCAAGGGTCAACCCTACATCCTGTCCCAGGACATGGCCACCCTTATCTTTCCAGGGGTGAAGAAGGGATGCGTGTAGGATCCTGACGTGGCCGCTCCTCTGATCGCCAGGATTCAGGAAGCAGTCGCACTCCCTACGAAGGAAGGCATCGCAGAGGAAGTCGTGGGGGACGTGGCAGCCCTCGACCTGGACCGCGAGCCCATGGCTATAGACGACATGGGCAACGGTAAGAATGGTAGTGAGGCAGGTTTGGTAGGGGCTCAAGGGTAGTCCTTGAGTCCATGTTTGGCTTCTTCTCCTTCCACATCTACTTCCTTCCAGGGGTTCACCGATAGACTTCAGTCGGTCAGACCGAAGTCTTCATCGGCGGTCTCTAAAGTTAAAAGCAAAACAGACTTCAAGTCTAAGCACAAGTCCCTGCCGAAGAGGTCAGGAACCAAGCTTGTCACTACGCCACTGGCTCATAACCCCGGGGCAGTCAAGCCAAAGGTCACTCTCCCACCAAAGGGGTCGAGGACCAAGGTTCCCAAGGAGAAGGCTCAGCCTTCCTCCTTTGACCCTGATGCTTTCCACAGCCTTTCTCGGGATAGCATCATGCAGCGGATGGGCAACATGGTTGGGGACTTGGTCCAGACCAAGTTCCAAGAAATGTTGACCCAGCTGTCAACTACACTGGAAGCATTGGGACAAACTATCCAATCCTTGTCGGAGAGGATAGTAGCCCAGGAGAACATGATGTCTGGTCTCCGAGATAGTATGGCAGCAGGACAAGCACAGTCCGGCCAGGCAACTCATGCATTGCTGATGCCGGACTCGTCCAACCTCCCTCCATTTACACCGAACAACCCATGGAGGGTAGCAGCACACGCTCCGTTCGCAGAGAGTATGCTGACTACTGAGGGTTATGGAACTCGAAGATAGAGGACTTCGAGTTCTATCCTGAGGGACTCCAGCCCCCTTTCTTTGGCTATGTCCGTTTAACAGATGCCGCCATGAGCAGGGAAGATAAAGTCCCGAAGGAAACAGTAATCCTCACCCAGGACCAAGATCAACAAGCTTGGCGCCGGAACCTTGATGAATGGGAATGCGTAAACACAAAAGCTACTGCATTCAAGAGCCCGTTTACAATTTTCACTGTAAATGAGGACACTCCGTTGCCATTCATCTCCAAAGTGACAGAGGCAACAGTCCAGGCAGTCCTTAAAGACGGGTCTATGCCTCAGCTCCGGGAGACGGATCCGACTTCCCTTCTGCTCCCAGATCAGCTGAGTTCTACTCAGATGCTCCTGCCACCTTTTCAGTGGGCAAACTCAAGCCGGACTGCGGTAACACGCTGTTCAGCGAGAGGTTGCCTAGACTATCAGAAGCCCTAATTCAAGCTGAATACGACGCTAGGATGAGGCTCATCACGTCCCTCAGTTCGCTGACGATGACTGAGATGGCCTCTCTTATCTACGGACAAGAGGCACTATTTAAAATCATGGCCAAGTCACTACTGCATACAATGCAATGTGACTTGTATGATTTCATGGTAGCTCGGCGTAACTGTCGGAAGCATGTTCTGGCAGAAGCCATTATCCGCCATGAACCAAACAAGCTGATCGCCTCATCCATATGGGGCACGGACCTCTTCCCCGCCTCCGCAGTGAACGAGGTTCTGTGCGAAGCGTCTAGGGTGAACCAGAGCCTGAAGATTTGTTGGGGACTCATGTCCAAACGCAAACCCTAGTCCACTGGATCGAATCCCAAATCAAAGAAGAGACCTAGGAAGTTCCAGCCCTTCCAGGCTCCCCAACAGACTTTGATGTAGGCGGTTCCGGTACCCAAAGTACCGCAACCATCGACATCCAAAGCACAGCCACAACAGCAATTTGTGCTTTTAACCCAACCGGCACAATCGCAGGCTTCGACCTCCTTTGCAGTTTCTCCGGCCTTTAATGCGACCTATGAATCACAGTCCTTTCAAGCATTCAATAGGTTCGCTAGAGGCAGCCGAGCTAGGGGTCCCTCCCGTCACCGGGGCACCGGAAAAGCCACCAACCAGGGCAATGGCTTCCGGGGAGCACGAGGTGGCCGTCCATCAGCAAATCAGTGAGAATCCCAAGGTAGGAGGGAGGCTGTACCTCTACCGACATCAGTGGGGGTTCAGCAACTGGGCAGAGAGTATTGTGACCAAAGGTCTGGGGTGGAGTTGGCTTCAAGGTCCTCCTCCATCCAACACCTTTTACCAAAAACCAACAGCGGAATTGATAGAGTATACCCAAGAACTTCTTCAAAAGAGGGTAGTATCAAGAGTCAAAAACTTAAAGTTTCAAGGGCGCTTGTTCAGCGTGCCAAAGAAAGACTCAAACAGATTAAGAATAATTCTAGACTTATCCCATCTGAACTCATTCATTCATTGTGACAAGTTTCGAATACTGACCATTTCACAGGTGCGGACCTTACTTCCCTGTGGGGCCGTCACCACCTCTATAGATCTTACAGATGCCTACTATCATGTCCCAATAGCAAGACACTTCCACCCACTCCTGGGCTTCAAACTAGGAAAGAAGGCTTACTCCTTCAGAGTAATGCCATTCGGGCTCAACATAGCGCCCAGAATATTCACAAAGTTGGCGGAAACAGTAGTACAGGATTGATTGATTGATTGTGAGTTATCTGGCGTCACAACTACCAGGGTCACCGACGCCGAATACTAAATGTGATCTTTTAACTTTTATAATATATTATACAACATTCAAAATAACTTTATCTTTATGAGAGATATATAAATTTGATTTAAAAAAATAAATTAAATTTCTGATAAAAATATAAATAATATTCCGATAAAAAGAATTGATTGATCACATAACAGTAAAACTATTAAAAAGAAAGAAAAAAAAATGTATATACTACTAAGACAGCACAGCTGTCAGATATATTTGAGAAGACCAGCTTCTTTGATAAAAGAGATAATGTTATTAATACATGCGCTTTCTCCCAACAGTTTTGCCATGCTATAATTAACCCCTGCTCCACTACTATAACCTAACCCTTAAACGCCGAAGCGGTAAAAAAAAAATGTCTCCCGTGTGCCGGAGACAATTCATAACGAGCGGACATAAACAAATATTTTTTTAAAAAATTCACCATAAATCTAAATATTGTCCTAGAGACTTCCAATTTCTTTCAAAATGAAGACAAATGATTGAATATTACTATACTGTAAGAATATTAGCTTACAAATGCAGTTTTCGACCATATCTGACGAGTTAAAGTTGACCGAATGTCGAATTTTTTTATATATATTTTTTTATATGCAATTATTTTGGAAATAAGAAAAGCTACACCTTTCAAATATTTTTCGTTTTATTCTACATGAAATTGCGCACATTTCATATATAAAACTCTATGAAATGCCTAATATGAAAACGGAGCAAATATTTCCGAATGGGACTTACGCATTTCGGAGATTTGTGGCGGAGAATCCGCGCGCGGAGGGAAGGAAGTTTTTTATTTTTTTTTAAAAATTCACCATAAATTTAAATATTGTGCTAGAGACTTCGAATTTGTTTCACGATGAAGATAAATGACTGAATATTACTAGACTGTAAGAGTTTTATCTTACAATTGCGTTTTTTCGCCCATTTCGGAAGAGTCAAATTTGACCGAAGACGTGGTTTTTTTTTTCTATTTTATCGTGATTTATATGCAAATATTTCGAAAATTGAGAAAGCTACAACCTTCAACTATTTTATGTTGTATTATACATTAAATTGCGCACATTTTCATATATAAAACTTTATGTAACAGCTAATTTAAAATGGTGCAAACATTACCACAATCGCACGTATGATTTTTTCGGAAGAGTTACCGCGCGGCAACGTAAAGAAAATGTTATTTTTTTCATAAATTCACCATAAATCGAAATATTGTGCTAGAGACTTCCAATTTGTTGCAAACTGAAGGTAAATGCTTGAATATTACTAGAATATAAGCGTTTTAGCTTACAATTGTGTTTTTGTTTTTTCGAGCCATTTCGGTAGAGTCAAAGTTGACCGAAGGTTGAAAATTTGTCACTTATCATTTTTTATATGAAAATATTTCAAAATTGATAAAAGCTACAACCATGGGTTGTTTTTGGTTGTGTTGTGCATGAAATTGTGCACATTTTCATATATAAAACTTTATGTAACGGCTAATTTAAAATGGTGCAAACATTACCACAATCGCAGGTATGATTTTTTTCGGAAGAGTTACCACGCGGACGTAAGGAAAAAGTTTTTTCATAAATTCACCATAAATCGAAATATTGTGCTAGAGACTTCCAATTAGTTGGGCCAAATTAAAGGTAATGATTGAATATTACTAAAATAAATTAAGAGTTTTAGCTTACAATTGTGTTTTTCGACCATTTCGGTAGAGTCAAAGTTGACCAAAGGTTGAAATTTTGGCACTTATTGTTATTTATATGAAAATATCTCAAAACTGATAAAAGCTATAATCATGAGTATTTTTTTGTTGTATTCTACATAAAAATGCGCACATTTTCATATATAATACTCCATGTAACGGCTAATTTAAAATGGGAAAAAAATTATATCTAAGTGACAAAATAATTTCCGAGATGTGTCACAGATACTTTTTAGTGCGGCAAGAAAGAAATTCGTGCTTGCGCGCCTGCGTAACAATTGTAAACAAAACCTTAACACTCCCTTGATCCTTGAAACTCCCAGCATCCCCCAATAAGGAGCGTGATTCAAGAGTTTTCGGCTGGTAGGCCTAAAAGTATTTTTCCGCGAATTTTTACAAAAACTTTTGTATGTCGACGTAAAATACGTCCAGTCGGCACCCGAGAGACAAAAAATGTAGACGTAAAATATGTCCAGTCGGCGTTTAAGGGCTAAAAAACGATTCCTAAGTTCCACCAGACTGGGACACTCAACCAGCAAATGCCTAACGGTTAGTGGAACTAAGCAATCGTCACAGAATGGCTCATTCTCCCCATCCATCAGATAGCCATGAGTTAAACGCGTATGGCCAATACATAATCTACACAATAAAATTCCCCCTTTCCTGGTATTAGGTCATATTTCCAAGGGTGTGTCTGACTAGTAATTTCTTTCATTTTATTGGGGCCTACTCTGTCCCACTGAAGTACCCATAACTGCTGGATGGATTTCCATATATCATAGAATGTATCTCGATATGGAACAGGGCATTTTCTCGGTACCAAAGTTTGCGCTGCTGATTTGGCTAGCTTGTCTGCCTCTTCGTTTCCCGATATGTTCACATGGGCGGGAACCCAACAAAATGATACAATGCTGCCTCTATTTTGGTGCAAAAAAATCCACTGCAAGATCTTCAACACCAAGGATGATCAGTATTAAAGACTTCCAGGGACTGTAGGCACTTTTGGAGTCACAAAATATTGTATAGCTACAAACTGGGAGAGTTGTAATATGTTCCAGTGCTATTAGGATGCCATACAATTCAGCTGTAAAGTTTGAGGCAACAGGAGGAAGTGCACCTCTTCGATTAAAAGATTCGCCCTAAAAACCCCATATCCAACGCCCAGCATTGGACTTAGAGCCGTCAGTAAATATAAAACTTGTATCTACATGCTCTGATACATGCTCTAAAAATATTGGGACTTCATTTCCTCATCAGATTTATCCCCTCTTTGCTCCACTGAAGTACCTGCAGAATTTCACATCAGGTAACCTCCAGACAGGAGTACTGGGATACACAAAGTTGGGGACAATGGGAAATTTTTTAAATAATTTTCGATATCCTCTAAAATATTTTTTATTCTATAGCTAAAAGGAGTGGGATACTTGGATGACTTTCGTAAAAACCGTTAAAAATATTTCTATTTGCCACAGCAAATGCCAGAGATTTGGGGAGTCTTTGCACTCTAAACAGTACCGAATAATGATGACTGGCGATAGAGTTCAAGGGGCATCTCTCCTGCATCAACTAGCATACTAGGTATTGGTGACGAACGGAAAGCTCCTGTGGCTATACGAATACCTGAATGATGCACTGAATCTAAAATTCTTAAGTTAGATGAGGAGGCTGATGAATAAACTTCACAACCATATGACAGCTTTGACAAGATTAGGGATTTATGAAGCTTTAGTAAAAGATTTCTATCAGCTCCCCAACTGGTGTGAGAAAGCACCTTCAAGATGTGTAGAGCTTCTAGGCTCTTTGCTTTTATATGTTTGATATGGGGGACCCAAGTCAATCTACTGTCAAAAACTAGGCCTAAGAAGTGTGCTTGTTCTACACATGGGATTCTACGGCCATACAAATAGAGGTCTGGATCAGGATGCACTCCCCTGATCCGACAGAAGTGGACAGCAGTAGTCTTGCTTACAGAGATTTTAAAACCCTGTTTCTCAGCCCAACTTCTATTTTATTTATTGTTAATTGTAGCTTTCTTTCTGCTACAGTCATCCGCGTGGCAGCAAAGGATATTGACAAGTCATCCACAAACAGTGTCTTTAAAACCTCTCTTGGAATGACAGCTGCAACACTGTTTTTTATGGCCATAGCAAAAAGTGTTACACTGAGAACACTACCCTGGGGAACACCTTCTTGGCACTTTTTCTCTGATAAAGTACTGCCAACTTTAAACTTTAAAAAATACCTACGATGTAAAAAGGATTTCACAAATAAAGGTAATTTGCCTCGTAGACCACTATTATGCATAGTCTTCAGAATCCCATGTCTCCAAGCAGTGTCATATGCCTTTTCTATATCAAAAAACACTGTCACATGGTGTTGCTTGGAGGCAAAGGCTTCACAGACAGAGGCTTCGAGTTGCAGTAAGATGTCCAGGGTGGAGTGCATTTTTTGAAAACCACACTGAGAGGGCGTTAGAATATTGTTGTGCTCTAGATACCACATCAGTCTTACATTTACCATTTTTCCCATCAATTTACATAAACAACATGTTAAAGCAATGGGGCGGTAACTGGCGCACAGAGAGGATCTTTTCCAGGCTTAAGGAATGGTAACATGGTAGCTAATTCCCATATGCTAGGGTAGCTGCTTTCATCCCATATTCTATTGATAATGCTTATTGTAAAAAGTTTTGTGTTCTTTGAGATGTGTTTAAACATTTCATACGGAATCTCATCTGGACCAGGGGCAGTGTTCTTGCTCCTAGCTAAAGCAGAGTCAAATTCCCTTTCAGAAAAGGCATATATATGATTCAGCTTTGTTTGATGAAAAGTCAAGTACCTGTTGTTCTTCCATCATTCTGAAATGATGTCCTGGGGAACTATCTGATTTTTTCAGAGACTCGAGCAAAGTGTTCAGAAAACATATCACTAATTTCTGTGGCATCAGTAACATGATTATATTCAATTTAAGTACTGGAGGGGGGACTGGGTGTAAATTTACCTTGAATTTTTCTTATTTTCTTCCAAATGCTACAGACTGGTGTTCTGCTGTTAATAGAGGATACATATCCGGCCCATGCTTGTCTTCTGGCAGCTTTCATGGCTTTTCGAAATCGTGCCCTACACTGTTTGTAAATTATGATTGTCCAAGGTGCGATGTCTACGGCACCTGGTCAATGATGACCTGGTAGCTCGGTGTAACAACCTTAGGTCTTCTGACCACCATGGTACTGGCCGTCTCCTGAATAGTCCTTTAGTTCGAGGAATTGAGTGTACCCTGCAGTAGTAATGTTCCATTGAGTAGATCAATGGCATCATCTACCCTTGGAAAACTCTTTTGCATCCCCCTCCAACTCACTCAAATCTTTGAATTTTCTCCAATTTGCTTTCTCCAAGCACCACCGTGGTGATCTCGGGATAGGTGGACCATCATTGGTGATGATCACAATTGGAGAATGGTCACTGGTATGCCAGTCATCACTTGTTCTCCAACTAAAATCAACACTGCAGTTGGAGCTACATATTGAAAGGTCGATGCAGGAGATGGTGCCTGTCTGAATGTGGTAATGAGTAGGTTCTCCAGTATTAAGAAGACCTATATCTTCAGTTTCTATTAAAGATGCCATCATTTTCCCTTTTTGATTTGATGTTACATCTCCCAACAATGGATGTCTACTATTGAAGTCACCAAGTAGAAGAAATGGCTCTGGTAGTTGCTGCATCAAGTATATCAAGTTCTCTTGGGAGACATGGCTATTTGGTGGAATGTAAAGGGACCATAAAGTATATTTCCTTCTTAAATCAATTCTTACAGCCACAGCTTGAAGTGGAGTAGTATTTAGTTTCACTTGGCAGTGTGGCACATCTCGACGGATGTAGATGAGGGATCCACCATGATTTCCCACCTCTAAATCAAATTTAGTTCTATAGTGAACATATTCCCTAGGACAAGGTGTATATTCACCTAGCATGGTCTCCTGCAAACATAACCCTACAGGGGAGTGCTCATAGATCAAAAGCTTGACTTCCTCATATTTTGCTCGCAGTCCCTGACAATTCCATTGAATAATGGAAGTGAATTTATTTATGTTTGGGACCAATATTATGGTTCCTTTTGACAAGATTGGGAGAGCTCTTTTTCCTACCAGGGGGAGGCATTTTAATGGAAGGCTTTGTTGGCCTCTTGGGTGGAGTTATTGCCTTCATAGAGCCAACATCTTTTCCTTCAGTGTCCTTGACACTGAAGGGTTTTTTAGTTTCTTTACTCTCCATCTCTGTCGAGATGGAGAAAGCAGAAGTGTTCTCTAAAGAGACCACCTCGAGAGTGTTTGTATTGCTGGCAGTAGCCAGCTCTGCCTCTAATGAGGCAGAAGTACCAGCGAGGACTGGCACCAGGGGACCAGCATCTGCTGGTTTGTCCTCCAAAGAGGAATTGGCACCAACAGAAGCTGGCACCAGACCAGCAACCACTGGCCTTGCCTCCAATGAGGCAGATGGTGGAGGGTGTATCTCAACTGGCACTTAAATTTTTTCCGATTCCATACTAGGGCCTTTCTTGTTGGTTCTAGTGAACCTTGTCTTTACTTTCTCATCATCAATTGACTCCTAATGATTCAGTTAGCTGTCTCTTTAATGATTCTTTATTTGATTCTACATTTGTGCTCCTAACTTGGGTTGGTTTTTTTATTTGTCTTTTTCTTTTGGTTTCTTAATTTTGCTACTACAGTAGCAAAACTTAGACCGGGTCTTACAATCTTTGCTTTGGCTCTCTCTCGTGCTCCCTTAAATGTTGTTCTTTCTATTACTCTAATGGCTTGGATTTCCTTTTCTAGTAAAAATATATCACACTGCTGAGACGATGATGCATGTCCCTCACCACAGTGAACACATTTAGGTTCCCTGGTGCATACCATGCTCATCTTCTCCACAGTTGACAAAGACTGCAGGATTTTCTTGCAATTTAGATCGGCATGATTGTAGGGTGTGTCCAAAATGCTGGCAATGGAAACACCTTCTGGGTCTCGGGATGTACTGCTTTACCTTAAACCTATACCAGGCTGCAAAGACACATTCCGGAAGTCTTAAGGTGTCAAACGTTAATATTAAGGTAGGCTGAGGTATTCTGTTATTATCAACCATCTTCGTCATCCTGTCCACCTTTATTACACCCTGGTCTTTTAATTCTGTTAAAAGTCTCTCCTTAGAGAAAGCCATCAACTGAGGGGCATAAATCAAGCCCTTGCTGGAGTTCAGGCTGGAGTGGGGAGTACACTCAACCGTAACTCCCGCAAGGTCCGACAATCCCATCAACTTGGATACTTTCCTCTGGAGGGAGATGCTTTCACAACCAGGAGCATGTTTCCATTCTGCGGTGTTATTTTTGGCTGTCTGCCACAACATTTAATGATTTCCCTATGCACTTGAAAAATGTCTATACTGTCACCTTCTAGCTTTAAATTAAGGTATTTATTAAAGGAATTGGGTACAAAGACCCCAGGAGCTATTTCATATTTATTAATTTTCTCATGGCCCCAAATGGTTCCAGTGTGACAATACTGGAACCAAGAGCTTTTTGTTTAAGTTTTCCTGGCTGTATTATATTTACTCGCATTGCTTTGGGTCGTCAACTGAGTCCGTCTGTCATTCGGCCCAGGGATACTACACTGATCCTGGGGACCGACCTTGGAAAATTGATGTTTGGGTTCCGAGGACAAGTGCTTTGATGAAAGCATAGGGTCGTCAACAGAAATAGGGGGGTTGCCATAAAACGTAAAATACATAGTTCATCCAGATATTCCCCATACCCACCATGGAGTCACACTTAGAGGACGGGTCATCCCTTTTATTAGGGTCGTCCTAGGGGTAATTACTGGATATACACCCTATCCCCAGTGCTAAGGCGTCATGATGTCCGTCGAGATCAGACCCGGCATTGAGGATAGGGTTTGACATTAAACTTTCCCCTCGCTCGACCACGTCAGGTACTAGAGTTCTACGGGTGAGGTGGCATGCCGTCCATCCTCACCCTCCTTCAAATCCCAAGATTTAGACTAAATCATGTCCAAAACCAAGCCAATAGTCGTCATCATAGAATCCATACCTTATAGGGGGAGGAAGGCAGAAAGATGAAATGTTTTTAGTAGAAGAAAAAGGGCTGACTTATTTCGTTGGATCAAAAGCTGGGCACCAAGGCCCAGCGAGAAAGCAGTTCCCACCAGGCATCAGGGCCCAGCTGCTGAACCCTAAGCCCCCCATCCTCGGCAAGGCTTCAGCATCTGGGGGGCAGTAGTACAGGAGTTGAGAACTCAGGGTATAATGTTAGTAGCCTATCTGGACGATTGGCTCGTATGGGCCACAAGTATCAAAGAATGTCACAAGGCGACGGTCAAGGTAATTCAGTTTCTGGAACATTTAGGGTTCCAGATAAACAGAACCAAGTCCCGACTGATGCCGGAGTCACGTTTCCAGTGGCTAGGAATCCAATGGGACTTAAACTCTCATACTCTATCAATTCCACCGTTAAAGAGAAGAGAAATAGCCAAGGACACAAGGCAATTTCTCAGAAACAAACAGACATCCCAGAGGAACCAGGAAAGAATCCTAGGTTCACTCCAATTTGCATCAGTAATGGACGTTCTATTGAAAGCCAAACTAAAGGATATAAACCGGGTTTGGTGCTCAAAAGCAAACCGAAGATCCCGGGACAAGATGGCTCCCATTTCGGCAATCTTACGCAAGAGGCTCCGCCCTTGGACGGAAATCAAGAATCTGTCAAAGACAATGCCCTTGCAATTTCCTCTGCCAGCCGTAGTGGTCCACACAGACGCCTCACTAAGCGGCTGGGGCAGTTACTCACAGTACAAAAAGAAAGGTACAGGGAACCTGGTCTCTAACATTCCGCCAGCTACATATCAATGTACTGGAAGCTATGGCAGTGTTTCTTACCCTGAAAAGGCTACGACCAGCCAAGAAGTCTCATATCAAGTTGGTATTGGAAAGTGCGGTAGTAGTCCACTGTATAAACAGGGGTGGCTCCAAATCGAGTCACGTGAACCATGTCATGATAGCTATATTTGCCTTAGCAGACAAGAACAAATGGCACCTGTCAGCCACTCACCTAGCAGGAGTCAGGAACGTGGTAGCGGACGCTCTATCACGATCCGTCCCGCTAGAATCGGAGTGGACTCTGGACAAGGAGTCATTCAGATGGATCTGTCAACAGGTACCAGGACTTCAGGTGGATCTCTTTGCCACAGAGTCGAACCACAGACTTCCTTGTTATGTGGCTCCCAACCTGGACTCTCTGGCTTATGCCACGTACGCTATGGCTATAGATTGGAATGTATGGAAGAGAATTTACCTCTTTCCTCCAGTGAATCTACTCCTGAAAGTCCTGAACAAGCTCAGGACGTTCAAAGGTCACATTGCACTAGTAGCCCCCAATTGGCCCAAAAGCAATTGGTTCCCTCTACTATTGGAATTAGGACTCCGGCCTCAACGGATTCCCAATCCCAAACTGACGCAGTTGGTTCAAACGCGGACTGTGTCTGCTTCCTCAGGAATTCAGAAAGCCCTAACTTCATGAAGTTTGCAGCTCAGAAAGATGCCA
>NC_087213.1:45467706-45482706 GCF_015104395.2 Macrobrachium nipponense
AGTGCGATAAGAAAGAAATTTGTGCTTGCGCGCCTGCGTAACGATTGTAAACAAAACAACACCTTGATCCGTGAACTCCCAGCATCCCCCAAGGTGCGTGATTCAAAAGTTTTCGGCTGGTAGGCCAGGCATAAGTTTATTTCTTTCCGCGAATTTTAAAAAAAAAATTTTCGAGCCGACGTATCATACGTCCATTCAGAAATCGGGGAGATTTTGACTCGACGCTTAATACGTCCATTCGGCGTTTAAGGGTTAACAAATGGCAGAAAACATTAACACTAAACTTTACGAAACACATTAGAAAACATCCTCTTCTTTCCGTGAACTTCAGCAACATTCTTGAGACCCATGGCTAATAACGCAAGTCATTAAGTTCACACACACGAGTTACGTTAACAAATGAAATATGTGCAAGCACATATATTTTACGGTAATGCTGCCGCAAAAAATGGTCAAGAAATGCCTTTACATAGAGGCATGATGGGGCAGATGCTGACCAATAGGAGAGCAGGATCTTACGGTGGTGACTAGCATCAGGAACCAATGGGAGAGCGGGAGGATGATGGCGAGTCTACTGAGTTGGCGGTGTGCCAGTTTTAAAATTGTTCTCGGCGGCCCGGGCGAATCTCAGACTTTATCCTTTCGCAACCTGAATTATTTTCGTACACAGAAGCAAAAAAAATCTTTGTCTTTACTTTCGTAACCTGAATTTTTCGTACGAAGGGACTTTCGTATGTAGAGGTCCCACTGTATATATATCTATATACTATATGGGACTGCTTCGCGTTATTACTGTCGCAAATATACAAAATAAAGCATTAAGTAAACAGTAATACTACGTTTCCACATTATTAAGAAGGGATATGTTTTTCTTGAAAAATCTGCAAACTTGTACGTGATTATTTTGTCATAGTTTTATATCCCTGTCCTCTATAGATTTAGATACTGAAATAACGGTAAAACTGGAACAGACACTTTATCTTTCCTCCACGGATTTATCTGACAGGCCTTATCTTGAAAAAGTGTTGCAGCTTGCAATTTTCCAACTAACAAGATGTTGTTGAGGAAAAAACACAACTAATTGAATATATAAAGTATTTTATACAAATATCAAAACAGTGATATAATCTAGACATCTATCATTATTATCATACATATAATTACAGAAACTATCTGTATGTACAGTATATATAAATATAAACAGAACAAGTCCACAACCATCCTGCAGTCAAATTTGTCCCTATTTTTGTATTTATTTTTATAACGGAATTTCCTGGGATGTGCAAAACTATCCCAGAATTATTAAACCTTGAAAATTGTCCAGGATCTCGGGATCCCAGGAAAAAACCTTGAAAATTGTCCAGGATCTCTGGATACCAGGAAACAAACCCAAGTTGTGGATCCTGACTTTGTTCATCACCTCTCAAATCATGCAGAAAGGTGGGAATGTGTACAGGTTTATGTTCAACCAGTTCAGCAGCATTGTGTCTGTCATCCAAACAAGATTTTCTGGGAGTCGTGAACAATAAATCAGAATTCTTCAATGCTTTTGAAATTGCAAAAAGGTCTACTGACAGGTTCGCCTATAATAGTTTCCACAGGTCCTTACACATCTGAGGATGAAGAGTCCATTCCGTAGGGAGTACCTGCTTACGATGACTCGGGTCATCCGCAAGTCTGTTGAGTCTGCTCTGGATGAACCTGATTACCAACTTAGTTTTGTTGTTAGAAGCCCACATAAGAAGGGTTCTCACTTCTTCGTAAAGAGAGAACGAATGAGTCCCCTCTTGCTTCTACATTTACAAAAGGGCTGTCATGTTGTCGGAATGCAGTCACAATTTTGTCAAGTACTTCCTAAGCAAAATGTTGGAGACATAGTCGAATCAATGACACCTCCTTTAGGTTGATATGTCAGTGTTTTTGCTCTTTAGACCACAGTCCCGACACTTCTTGGTCGGCCAGAAGGGCTCCCCATTCCAGATCAGATGCGTCTGCATAAAAATCTAGGTTGGGGTTCAACAGATACAGGGACTTGCCCTACAAAAGTCTGCTTTTCAAGTTCCATTCCACCCATAGAGATCCTCCGTGATCTCTAATGAGAGAGGAAAAACTAACGTACCATGGTGTTGCTTCCTGTCCCAGCTGGCTTCCAGGTAAAATTGAAGAGGTCTCATATGCAGTATTCCAAAATGGAAAACTACTCCATGGAGGCCAATGTTCCCAGCAGGCTCATCCATTGGTTCGCCATGCATGTCCAATGTGCAAGAAACTCCTTTACTTTTTCCAGGCAAGACTGAATGCAATTGGGGGATGGAGAAACCTGAAAATTCTGAGTTTATCAGCATCCCCAAATATAAAATCTTCTAAGGAACCAGCTGGGACTTCTGAAAGTTGATGAGTATGCAAAGTTCTTGGGCTAAAAGAATTGTTTTCTTGATGTCCTTCCTGCACTTCTGCTCTGACTACAAGCTAAGCAGCCAGTCGTCACGGAAAAAGGATATGTTTATCCCCTTTAGGTGCAGCCATTTGGAGAGAGGGGTGAGGACTGGTGTAAAAACTTGCGGAGCGGTGAGAGTCCAAAGCATAAGGCTCGGAGCTGGTACTTCCTGGACCTCTGATGTACCGGGATGTGGAAGTAGGTGTTTCTCATGTCTATGGATGCCATCCAGTCTCCTTCCTGAATGGATGACTTGATGGATTGGGAAGTCTCCATCCTGAACTTTGTCTTTTCCATGAAAAAGTTCAGGGGGCTCACATCCAATACCAGCCTCCACCCCTTGGGAGCCAAAAATAGACGATCGTAAAAGCCATTCGTCTTGATGTTCTTCACTTCTCTGATTGCTCTTCTTGAGTAGGGTAGCCACTTTGCTTGTGACTGCTGAAAACCTCTCAGAGCCTGCTGAGTAGGCGGTCAACACAATGGGTCTGTTGACCAATAGAGGTTCTTCCTTGAAGGAATCTCATAACCTTCCTTCAGGGCTGAAACTAACCAATCTTCTGCTCCTCTTTTCTTCAACTCTCTCCAAAAAAGACAGAGCTTTGCTCCTACAGGTGAAAGGCGGACCTGTTCTTCACTCCTGACGGGAAGGCTTAGTTGTCGACTTTTGAGCAGGTCTGGCTAAGAAATGAAGATTGGATCTCGGTCTTTGATATCTTGATCTACTGCCTTGAAAGGGCAGAGTCTTCAACAGGGATACATTCCTAGTACTTGGAGGAGTCGGGTCTCTCGAGCACCTTGAAGAGTGAGCGAGGAGGCCTTGGGTGCTCTTTTTCTCAAGTTCCAACGATATCTCACTTACTGTAGAGCTAAGAAACATGTTGGTGATCCACAGTGAATATAATAGTGCTGATATCTATGAGGAAATCACACACTTTCTTGTAAAAGAGAACCACAGGTCTCTCTTCTTTAGAATTCCTAATGCATATAGCGATGATAATTTTTGTGTCCCATCTCTTATGCTCTTATCAGTACACAATAGGACATTTAGCCAATCTGATACTATTTCTATAGGCAGCAGGGAATAATTCTCATTTTCCTTGCTAAAGCACCAACTGTCCAATCTAAAAAATGCAATACCACAAAAATCCTTAGGAGGTTCGTGAGTAGGTGGTGTATCTCTGTCGGGAGAACATAACCTTTGCTACATTAAAAGCCAATCTCTACAAAGAATCTATGAGACTGGAGAAGTCTTTCTGGGAAAAGGCAGCCATTCCCAGAGAGGGAGCTTCCCCGGTTTCCTATGATGAATACCTCCACCAAACTAAGCGAGAATGGGGATAACTAAATGAGGCTTTCCTCTGCTCCCTTTACTCAGGGAGCTAACTATCTAGCTCACCAAGAGCCTTCCTGGGCAAGGAAGAAAGAACCATCTTGGGAAGTCTGTCTTGAGTAGGGTGGTCTGATAAAAAAGAAAGAACGTCTAAGCTGGATTGGTGGGAGCCATGACGTAAAAAAATCCGGGAAAATCATGTAGGAGGCAGTTTAACAATGCTGAATATACTGTAGCATCCCTGAATACTCTGGGTGAGCAGAAGGTACCGTGGGAATACTCGGCAAAATTTTCATCATAGACCTCTTCTCATGAATTGATGAACGAAGGAAAAATCTTGAGTGAGTCAGATGCCCCTGGGAACTCAGACACTAATGGGTGCCCAGGGGATGCCTGTGGGCACTCTAGCGCTGTTGGGGGTTCTTGCACCATCAGGCACTCTCTAGAAGACAATGATGAAAGTTTGGAGCAAACCGAGTCTGATGTAGGCCTTTTCAATGGCCACTATTCGTCACTATAGTGCCACTGGTGCCTATTCTCAGGACTGTAGCCCTCAGAACTCAAGGACAGCCTGTGCACTTCCTTGTGGATGCCTTTCAAGTGGCTATCCTTCATTGCATAACCTGGGATACACAGGTCTGACTGAGGGGACAACTGTCTCTGGGCAATCCCCACTGACCTCCCTATGGCCTTCGGTATGACTGCTCCCAGATGCTGGGGAGTACGCCAGTGACCTTTGTGTAGGAGTGTCGGCGGGACGAACAGCTGCCTCCTCCACTGACTATTCACTAATACTACATCATCTCTCCTCTTTATTCATGAGGATAAGCACCAACTTTGCCAACTGGTACACTGTTTCTACAAACAACACCATTTTAGTATTAAAGATTTTACTAATCTTTGATTTGAGGCTGGCAAGGGGGTCAGGGTCGGAAGTGGGGGAGCTGGGTATGGGAACCGGTAAATCAGTAGGAGAACTGGGAACAGGTGACAAAGAGGGAGCAGCATGGCACAGAGATATTAAGATCGAGATCATCTACAGACTTTGCAGAACTATCTAATGTCTTAGATCCCACCGTCTTAGACTCGGCTCTAGTGGCTGCCTTGTGTCTCTTATCTCTATCCAATTTCGACAACCTAATAATTTCTACTTCTTTGCATCCTATCCTTCACATTCGTTGCAAGTCTTGTCACTAGAACATTCCTGTCCCCTGCAATTAATGCACAAAGTATGAGAGTCGTGCTTCTCTTTCAGCAATCTTCCATTGCAGCCTTTGCTGCAAAAGCTCACACTAACAGCACTAGTGCCAGACATATTGAATAGAGATCATAAGTGAAAAAAAGTCAAATGTGTGAATTGTCTTAATATTTGTCTAATCAGAGAGCTAAATAAAAAACAATTCACAACGCCTTAGGTTACCAATACTTCACCAAACCATATGTAGGAAAAGTCAGCGAAATCCAAACCAAAGCTGACCGCTCACAACTGAACTTCAGTTGAGAGCTGGCAGGAAACAATTGACTAATTGCTGGAGCTGTTCCTCTCTTAACCCAAAAGTGGCCGGGACTATTACCTACACTAGAGCTACCACAATATTCACATATTTTAAGCTGCCAGCAAGTGAAACTGTGAGCAATGTAATTAGTTAGTACTTTAAGTTACATACATTTAAAACTGTGTGTTGCTCCTGCCACTTTCCAGTCTTTTTCTCTAAATTCCCTTTTTCACATTTTAAAAACAGTCACCACATCTTCAGAGTCTTTTGTTAACACCAGTTGGCCCACTTCCTGCAGCCATTTGTAGTTCTTTCCATTTCCATGAAAACAGCAGCTGGTTCAATTCTCTTACTTGATATACATCATCATCTCAATTCTTCTAGTTCACCGCCGTTGTTCTCACATTGGATATTGTGTTATAACAGAATTGAATCATTAACTGAATTAATCTTTCTAGATCCTGTAACTTTATAATGGCAATTTAATTATTTGCCCTGGTTTTCTTTTTCAAGAACCACAAATATGTGATATAATCTTTTCCTCATTGCATGGAATTTTTCCTAAAGTTCCCTCCTTATTAACATGGCTTCTCTTGTTGATCTCTTAGACATTCCCCAAGCAACTATTCCAGCATTTTGTTGCAAGCTCAATAATATTCTCATGTAAATTCTACATTTCAATGCATTCCTTTTTCTTTTCCAAACCAAGGTAATTAGGGAGAGTTGGAATAAGAAAGGGCTCTTTTTTCAAGTCTTCTTGCCCAATATTCAAGCAAGTTTATGAATGTCCTGCTCTTCGCTCCTTCTATTGTCACAAGTTATTCAAGACATTCCTTGTGCTTTCCCCCCCTCTACATCTACCCAAGACCCTATTTACCCTCCACTAATATATTACCTTAAGTTCCATCATATATGCAATAATAACTGAGCTCATATACATCTTTTTCATGGTCAGTTTCAATGAGTAAAATTAATCTCTTGCAAGGTTAACAATCAAGACTTGGGTATCTTTTCAGATATAACAACATCACAGAAAAACTTTTTGACCTCATTCTCCTTGATATGCAGTGAACCCCCTGTATTTGTGGACTCCAGATTCGCAAACTCATGTATTCACAGATTTCTCTCTGGACATATACCCCCATTATTCGTGGAAAATTCACCTATTCGCGGTATTTTTCTACGAAAAATATCCACAAATTCCTTTTTTTATCAATTTCATCATAAACGTGATAAAACTATTAAAAAAAAAACAGGTAGTACTGTGAATACGCGAATCTCCCACAAATATTGGGTAGATATGGTCCATAGAGAAATCTGCGAATATGTGAGTTAAGGGATGTCCACTGTTCAATATATGAATACTAATAGTACACCAAACCTTCATTTGTCAAAACCAAAGTAAAACGGTCCTCGTATGATAGGTTTAATGAAAACAAGAAAAAGTGACAATACTAAATATTCATGAATGGTTTATCACAACACATCATTACCTCAAAATGGCAATTTTTTTCATTAAATCTATATTTCATAACTAACAAACCAGCAGTCTTAACATAAGGGGAAAAATTGTCTAGCACCAGCTGGAGTCTGGTTAAACAAAATTTACAAGGAATTGGTGCATCAGGAGATGGCAAACATGGCGGTGAGGAGGAGGAGCTGACCTCCCATACCTCATCTCGGAAGCATCGCATCAGTTTCCTCTAGCCCAGGTAAAATATGAGAGGTTGGCTTGAGGTGGACAGTTTATGTTAAGATTGCAGGATTGTTAGTTAGGAAAAATACAACTTGATTTAAAAATTTGTCTTTTGTTCATATGTAAGTGATTACATAATAAAAATATGGAATGTTATTCCATATATATAAAAGACTAAAACTAAATAGGTCAACCAGATTGCTTGCAGGAATGTGATCAGACCAGAGACGCTAAGATGACGTATACAATAAAAGTAGGCTAAAATAACATGCCGTCACCTGTAGTCATTCATTTGTTTTGAAACATTAGTCCAAGCTCCCTGCTTGAGACAACTACCGCGACCTATAATTCAAACGGCCTACGTGATCTGTAGTGTGTCTCATTTGTATGTATGTTCATATGTTCGAGCTACTGTCTGCTTCCTTTATGTCTTGTAACCAAGATGGTAGAGAATAGAGTTAGCCATCATCATTGGCAGACCTGTACCTCTTTACCTAAGCTTTATCATGTAGAACAGAACAGAATAGAATTAGCCATCATCATTGGCAGAAGCGATCAAGCTATCATCATTAAAAGACCTGTACAATCCTACTTGATCTTCACCATGTAATCTCAGAGAATATAAGTATTTTTTGTACTTCGTGGTTTCTACTAGAACCTCACATCATTGCCGAATCATCATGAGTTTAACACATCGTCGTCATAACCAAAGAAGATAATACCGACTTCGTAAGAGATCTACAAACCCCAAGACACTCCAATGAATATGGAAGTGCAATACCAACCGACTTAGCATAAGATTATCGCAATTCTAACATTACATCATAGGGCGCCTTATTATACAAGGCAACAGCCCTAATACATATACAGAACAAAACTTTTGGTCTTCACATAAGATAGACTTACTCTTGGAGGGAGGATAGAGAAGCCTATGGACCGACTAGAGGTTCAGCTCACCTGGGCTAACTTCCTACAAAAAGAGGGACATATGGAGGAGTCATGTGCCTCTGAACTGTAAAGTAGAAGGTTACTTACCAGCCAGAAATCTGGTTTAGAGACAATGTGGAATTTTTGTTACACTGTCTTGTAGTGAAATAAATAACTTTAACTGTCAAAGACAACAAAACTACATTAGCCACCAGCCTTGTTTGTCATCATTTCCTTTCTCCCCTCATAAGAGAGAGGAAAGGACTTGCTTCCAAAATAGTGTGTATTGTATAAGAACAATCAAGTAAAACTAATGGAAAAGAGCTCTACACACCTGAATCTGACCAGCTCCAGCGCCTAATGGATAATTTCACTCCACTGCCTGTCAGTAGAGGAGAAAAATTATAGAGAAGAAAAAGACCAGTCATTCTAATGATCTCCACAAAATGCCTCTGCAACTAAGGGGGCGTCCAAGTCCTAGGGTATAGAATCCCCAGGCCCTTCCCGGTCTTGATCCTCCAGAGCTGCTTGCTCTGCAGGAGATGGACAGTCACCACAGCCCCCTGGCAATCTCTTGCCTACTCAGGCATAGGTCCTGTCCAGGGCAAGGACTGACTCAGAAATGTAGACCTCCATGAAACCAGCAAACCTAAAGGAGGTGGCAAGGACAGGTAAGGGATCGCAAGCACCTTGCTGTCAAAGAATAAGGTCCTCGCAGGAGAGTGAGGCCGTGGGCAGTCATTAACCTGTGGTAACAACATCCACATGGGTTGGGGAGAGCAGTCCCGCTCAGTCAAATGGGGGCTGCAGCTGTTCCACAAGTGTCCTAGTCTTCTTAGAGGTTGGAGCTTCTATAGATGGAGAAGACTGAGCAGGAGACATCCTCTTGCCTGGCCTGGTTGCCAGGACACTATTCCGGAATCCCTGAGCTGCTCTCTTTGAAGAGAGGGAGGGGGTGAGGGAGTACCTGCATGTTCTCTGCTCACCTTCTCTTGCTGGGTCGTGTTGCTAGCTGGGTCCTAGTCTGTAGATTGGGAACCCTTGCCAGTCAAAGTAGGTGAGCTACTAGAGCCGGTACTGGTACGGTGGGGGAACCCCCCACATAGCAATTGTACCCATGTGCTCGGCAATGGGAACAGTGGCACTCGCTGTACCACCAGCAGGAGACCCATCGGACCTCTCTGAAGAAGCAAGCTGGCCACTGTAATCTCTACAAGACTTCCCATGGGAGGGTGAGGCAGCCTCCTTCCCTTGCTTGCTAGCTTTGGTAGAAGAGGAGGCAACAGCACTCAACAATGATGACAAAGATAACAACAAAGACTTCTTTTTCCTTTTCAAGGACTACCACTTGCCAAGTGCAGCTTTCAACAACAATGTAAGGAGGAGGACATCATTCAGAGATGATGTAGATGGCAGAAACTAGGGACACATCACTGATGCTGCATGCAGGGTTACCAAGGAAGTAAGGGTAATCCTACAGCTGGTGGATACTATTACCAATGAAGTCATCATGGTCACAGTCAAAGCAGTTACTGGAAGGTCCTACCCAGCCTTCATGTGATTAATCAAACCAGAAATACTTGGCTTCCCCAAGAGACTTACGGAGAACTACAACACCTGGAACAGAAGTCGGGTTAGGTGAAGGAATCTCCCTATGTCCTAAGAAGGAGCGTCCACCTGAGGACAATTCGATCGAACAAAGAGATTCCAAGACACTGGGTCGATTGTCTTTCCCCACTCAGCGGCTCTATACCAAAGTAAAAGTAAGAGTCAGCATAGGGAAAACCACTCCCTTGGGAGTGGTAACAGAGGGCAGAAGTTTGGTACGAGGCAAGAAGGAACCAGAGAGAACCTTCGATTTCACCAGCTGGGTATTGCACTCCGACGACTCCGGAGAAAACTTCTCTCTCCTCATCCTCCAAGCACACTTCACCCAGTTCAGAAGGTTAAACCCACAACTCTGAACACGGACTGTTCTGGTTACATTTATGCTTGTAAAATGACACAAAACCTTAATAGAGGAGAGGAACCAGTTACACCACCTGTCCTTCCCTAGACAGTGCCTAAACACCAGCAGTTTCTTCTCCAAAGATGGCTAAAGTGATTGAGCAATTCACATTGTATATCAGACAACAAGTACACATAAGTATATTAAATCAAAAAAGGTATACACAAACAGCAAACAGCAGTTGAGCAGAGAAGCAACGAGACATCTTCAAACAATGGTGGATGAAAGCAAAGTGGAGTGCAGTGCAACAGGTGGGTGGAATGGAATGGAAAATAGAGCCTAGGCCAAAGGCCAAGCACCGGGTTCTATAAGGCCAAGGTAGGTCTGAAAGGTGTAACAGAAGGAAAACCTCGCAATTGCACTATGAAATACGTACTGTAATTGTTAGGAGAGGGTGGAGAGCAAGATGGAAGAAAGATAATGTGAATGGAGGTAGAGCAAAAGCAATGAAAGGGGTCACAGCTAGGGGCTGAAGGGACACCACAAAGAACCTTTAGTAATGCCTACAATGCGCCTCATGAGGTCCAATGACAGCACTAACTCCTATGGGGAGGTGGGTAGGGCTTCCCATACCTGTCTATAGTTAACGACCTTGATTGAAAGTTAAATAGCTGTTCAGGCTTGTGCCTACAAGCTAAACCTCTATGTAAAGAGCTTCTGGTTTGTATTTGTGTAGGGGAAAAAAAGTCATTAGGATAAAGGTAAATGAAAGTATGTGGAGAAATAAAAATAAAAGGCAGAGTAACTCTACATGACTAAAGATGGCAGAATTTATATACTAACATGACACTAATTCACAATATATCTAAAAATACTGTACCTGAAGACAGGACGGGCATTAAAAAGTCTTTTCTTTAATGCCACCAATGCAAAATCATGCCGTTGCTTTATATCCCAAAAATGATGGCACAAAAGGTGTTTTGGAAACCAGTAACTGAAAATAAAAAGCAATTACTTAAGATATCAAGTAGTATATAGCATCTGAAATTATAAATGATATTGCAATCTTGAATTTTAATAACTATCCTTATTACCTCATCTTATTTTACTTTAATGTTAACGCTGTATTTTAAAATACACGATCACATACAGTAGTTGATTATTTTGAGAATACAATATCGAGTTAAAAAGAGTGCAAATTTAGCAATCAATGTGTCGATTTTTTAAATGTTTATGCTTTTATGTTTAAAATGTGTATGAAAATATATTACGTAAGGGTATTTTTATGTTTGTACATAAATGTGATACAAATTAGGTCAGCCTTTGTAACTACGCCCCACGTTGTCAGGGGATGTTTTTTCATGTTCGTTCTTGTCCGCCACTGTTCCGAAAAATGCATGGTGTTAATTTTATGAATTATGCATCTTTTCCATAAATCCTTTAAAAAGTTATACATTACTTCAATATTATTGTACTATACAATACTACAGCAAATCTAAGCCAGTATTCTGCGGAAGCAGCCAATGTGGTTTGAAATCAGCTGATGGCGAATACGAGTTTGTTTCGCCATAACGCAATTCTGAGTGAATTCTCTTGCTTCTGGTTAGCATAAACGAATATCTAGATACTTGACTTATATGAGACAAGGTTATTTTTCCTTATACAACGTGTTTTTAGGTGGAAATATGAATATGTCTCGTTGTGAATAGGAACACTTTTTTATCGTTAACAGATTACGTTGGCGCCATGTTTATTGCGTAAAAAAATTACGTGATTCCGTTCGCAATTCTCCTTTATATCATCGTAATATGAACTTTACGTTATTTATCTTATATCGGCGTGAAACCAACAGTAAAATGTTTTCTTTCAAGCACAGTAGTTTTGATTAAAATTATTTTATCTCAATTTTATCTACGGTTGTGTTTGATGGCATACGTTTACAGGAGTTTTATCCTTGTTGCCGATGTACGATAATAGTCACTAGCAGCATGAACAGTTTTCTCAGCTTCAGTTATCACTAGGTTTAAATTTAACAATATATTTCCCGATTGATCTTTGATCTATATTGATCTTTGATCTATAGCGAATAAAGTTATTACATTAAGATATCTCAGTTCTATTCTATACATAACGCCATTTATAAAAACTACGGTAATAGTGTACTGTACTACGATGTTTGAAACGGATGTTATCCAATTCGGTTGTTCTTAGAAAAATAAAAGTCGTTTCTCGTTCGGTTGTTCATGGCTGTACTGTACACGTTCACGCAACGAGTATAACGTTAAAACAATACTTTCATCATTCTCTTTTGCTGTTATTTTACTTATATAACTAAAAGATGGATAAAGTTAGGCTATTGTAATTTGGTCTCTCATGAAATCGGACTATCGTAAGACAAATTATCCTAACTTGAACACTACAGCTACTTGTACACTGTACAGTACTACTGTACAGTAAATTCTATAGTACTATACCGCATAAATAAAATTTTACTTATTGCATTATTGTGGGATTACGGCGCCTTTGACTGGTCTAGTTTAGAAAGAAGGTGTGCAACGGCCGTAGGCTTTAAAATCGCTTAGCGTTGAAAATCACTTAGCGTCAGCAGCCAGGAACGGAACCCCTGCCGCTAACCAAGGGCCGCCTGTGTGTGTGTGTGTGTGTGTGTGTATAGATATATATATATATATATATCTAATAAAAGGAGCCCATAAAAACATCAAAATACAGAGAAAAAGTACTATATTTCAGAGACTGCTGTCTCCCTCTTCAGGTAGATGAATGAGAAAAGTTTACAGAAAAGGTGGTATTTATACCAAGAGGTCCATCCACAAACAAGCCATTTTAAGTCACCCCCGCTGATAATCTTCCTTTAATCTTCTTAAGGGTTGGTTGAATGAAGACGTCGTCGATCGTGTCCGAAATCCATGCTCCTTTTGAGATGTTCATTACCTGCCTCTCTTTTTATAAGCGCCGATTCAAATCATTTGATCTCTTGTACCGCAGTTGTTGCTATAAATTACACGTGACAAATTCCAGTTTATTCTATGGTTATGTTTCATTTATATGGTTGAAAATAGCCAAGTTCTGTTGTCCATACCTAACTGACCGTTTGTGTTGTATTAATCTCTGGGGAAGGGATTTACCTGTAAACTGATGTAAGATTGGTCACAGTCCTGGCATGGGATTTCGTATACCCCAGAGTCCTTTGGAGATGTCTTTTGTTGGACGTTAATCAGGGATTTGGCTAAGGTGTTTGGGTAAGTAAATACAAAGGGTTCGAAAAATTTTCCGAGGGGGTTGGTTATTCTCTTAATCGTGTCCAGGTGGGGAATTATTATTTTATTGTTGGGTGTATCTCTGGTCTTGTCTTTAGGGGGTCGGTAGAAAATTACGTTTGCTTTGTGAATTGCTTTCTCAATTATATGGTCAGGATATTTAAAGACGAAAGTTGCTTGCGAATTAGTTCAATTCTTTTTCCAGGAATTCTGGGGAACAAATTTTGTAAGGCTCTTAAGAACAACAAGTTACTAGCTACAACCTTATCTTGAATAGTAATTGTCATGATAGCTAAAGTAGTGAATGTATGAAAGTGAGAACGTTGGTTTTCTGTATATGGTAAATTTGTATTCTGTCGTATCTCTGATTATTAAAACATCAAGAAAAGGAATTTTGTTGTCTGTTTCCCATTCAACTTTAAATTTGATGCTGGGCACTAATGTGTTTAATTTCGAGAGGAATTCATTGAAATTGCCCCACCTATTATCCCAAAATGTTAGGATATCATCCACGTATCTCATCCACAGCATGTTTTTTGGGTTTTATTGCATTTATTACTGTAGTTTCAAAGTATTCCATGTACAGATTGGCTAGAAACAGGACTTAAAGGACTACCCATACTACACCCAAATTTTTTGCTTGTAGAATGATTCCCCGAATGAAAATACGTTATTAGATGCACATAATTCAACTAGCTTTATTATTTTGTCAAGCGCCAATGGGAAATGATCTGAATAGGGGGATAATTTTACCCTTAAAAACTGAAGAACGTCCTGTACTGGATTTCGGACACGATCGACAACGTCTTCATTCAACCAACCCTTAAGAAGATTAAAGGAAGATTATCAGCGGGGGTGACTTAAAATGGCTTGTTTGTGGATGGACCTCTTGGTATAAATACCACCTTTTCTGTAAACTTTTCTCATTCATCTACCTGAAGAGGGAGACAGCAGTCTCTGAAATATAGTATTTTTTCTTTTTTTCTATGATTTTGGTGTTTTATGGGCTCCTTTTATTAGATGGAATTCTGTTGTTACAGAACATTTTTTACCAGTCATATATATATATATATATATATATATATATATATATATATATTATATATATATATATATATATATAGATATATACAGTGTTCCCCCCGTATTCGCGGGAGATGTGTACCAGACACCCACGTGAATAGCTCGAACCCGCGAATAGTTAGAACTCCCCTCTAAAAATACCTATATCTGCCTATCTTGAAAGTTCAAATACCAAATGTCTACTTAAAGTATTATCCTACATCAAATATACCACTGAATTTGTATTATTAATATCATTTTAAAGTCATCTTAAACATTTTACCATTAGAATTATATACACAACCAATAGCAGAGAGAGAGAGAGAGAGAGAGAGAGAGAATAACTCCTTACGATTTCAATAGATTGAAATGAACGTCTATAGGCAACACTTTTTTCCCCTCCTATAAATATATACATTTCTTCAGATAAGAGAGAAAGAGAGGACTGTGCAATTATGTTTGTCTGTCTATCAATTCTTTTGCTGAGAGCGAGAGATAAAAGAAGGAAGAAATAAAAACAAAACCCAATGTATCTACCTTATGTAAACATCCTGCATCAAATTTACCCTAAATTATTATCATATTACTGTATTAATCTTAGAGATTGTATTAATATAATTTCAAAGTAATCATAAACATTAGTACCCTTAAAGGTATATACTTACATACGTACTTATAACACTTGCAGCCAAGAAAGACACAGTTACCACTATGATAAGTATCTTGTGGAGAGAGAGAGAGAGAGAGAGAGAGAGAGAGAGAGAGAGAGAGAGAGAGAGAGAGAGAGAGAGAGA
Organism: Macrobrachium nipponense; assembly: GCF_015104395.2. Classification (NCBI taxonomy): domain Eukaryota; kingdom Metazoa; phylum Arthropoda; class Malacostraca; order Decapoda; family Palaemonidae; genus Macrobrachium; species Macrobrachium nipponense. Next base: position 45,482,678 of record NC_087213.1, read on the forward strand.
GTTGTCCTTCCTTACAGTATTTAAAAGAG
>NC_087213.1:45490206-45515409 GCF_015104395.2 Macrobrachium nipponense
TTCTGGCAAAGAAGGTAAATGAAAGAAGACTGTAGTGAAGTTCGATGAGAAGGTGAAACTTCTTGATATGTTGAAGGGCAAAAATTACTATATACTATATATATCCAACTTTAGGAGCAACAGCTCAAAGAACAATCCAAAACTCCTCAGAGTTGCATTTTCTAGGCTGCAAACAGCGATCATGGCAACCAGTAAACTAATAAAATCAGAATTACAAATTACATTAAAATAAAATAAAACATTCAAAATAAAATCACTAAAACATTTACTAAAAGAACAAGCAAAAGGCTGGTGACACCTTATCCAGAAGAAAGTTAAAAACAAACTACTCTTACAAAAGAGAAAAATATATAAATAAACATACAGACAGAGGAAACAGCTGAACAAGACCATCAGGCAGTACACAATTGTGTGGATGCTGTTAGGTAGTTTAAAAGTGGTACAATCAATTTGATGATAATAGACTCTGGTTTTGTTCAATCATTTTCATTTTGTACCTGTCCTATTATTGATTAGTCTAACACCCTTCCATGAGCATCAATGCATACTTGCAACAGCCTCTTAGTATATCCACAATAGATCCCCTGACTACATCTGGGGCACTAGTACTTATAAATAACATTGGATGTAAATAGAGGACTGGGCTTGTCTTTAAACTTGTTGGAATGAGTTTCAGGTTCAGTGCCAGTGTAATTCCTTTTGAATGATGCTTAGAAATTTCTTTCTTAAAGAATAATCTTGTAAATAGGGGAACACTGTGTACAAATTCATCTTGGGGACAGTTTAATATAGCATAGGTGGCATTATCTTTTTCTTCAACATACTACATAACTGTTTAAAGAATAGTTTTGATGGAAAATAGTTGTTACTGAAATAGTTTGTTAGATTTGTTCTTTCATCATGAAAAGGTACGTTTATAGGTCTGTGTGTGTATTACGATAACTCCTGTTATTTAAATCTTAAATCAAATGCTGTTTTTACCCACCTACACTGGGCTTATATTGGTCTGATATCTACCCATTATTCGAGGGAAATTTTCCTATTGGCAGGTTTATTCAATGATAAATATTAACTAATAAAGGGATTTTGACAAAGGAAAAATCTATTTCTGGGCAATGACCTGTGTCGCCCAGTGAAATGGTTCCTTTAGCACTCATTTCTAAGGTATAATTATTGCTACAAATACCAGAGGAACAAAAAGATATATGGGGTAGTGCCAGAGTATTCTGGTCTAGCTCAACCTGTTTATCAAAGGTGTCTGGTTTCCTTATTGGTATTCTTGGGGCTGGACAGTGAAACCACTACCAGAGGTCCCTTGCCATTTTACTCTCTTCCTTCCTCAATATCCCTCGTCTTACAGAGGAGCCGTTTCTAGGCCCCCCCTACCCGGATAGTAACTACAACTAGCGCCTTAGTTTACCATTCCTGTAGATAGCACCCAAGCTTGGGCCAGACAGGGTGTGGAAGTAGAGGGTGGGTTTCACTAAGCGACATAGGTCATTGCCCAGAAATAGATTTTTCCTTCGTCAAAATCCCTTTTCTGGGCTCAGCCTGTGTCGCTCCGTGAAATAGTAACAGAGAATTGGCCCTACCAGCTTGGAAAGTTAGTGTAGGTAAATTACTGTAAGGAAATTGAAACTTGAATAACATTAAATACTATTTAATATTAGTTATTTAATTCTACAAGTAACCAATAAAATTCCTTAACTTATAAGTTTTAATGATCCTTAACTCTAAAACTTATCAACTAAATAGGGTTGAATAACCCAACAAATAATCTTAACTAATCACACACCAATGAACAGGAATTAAAAAAGTTCACAATAAAGACCCAGATACAAATATATACAATCCAAATCATCATGATACATAGAAAGTGCAATCCCAAGGTAAAGTAGTAACAGTAACAACCGAGCTAAGATCAGAATGCTATAGCGAGGTTCGGTAGGTAGGAGAGAGATATGTAAAGATAGGCATAGGCTAATTAGCTACTTACTACTGCTCTAAGCAGTGTCAGGGGAAACTGTGTTTCCGGCTGCCACTGCTGGGAATTTAAGGGCTTCTAACGACTTTAGGTAGTGGCGTTTAAATACTGTCGGGGACTTCCAGCCTGTGTACTTCTTGAGATCGTCAAAATTCATGTGTTGGAAAATAATTAATTGAGGTGGCTACTGCCCTAATATCATGTGCCCGTGGGAATGATTCCGGGTTAGGCTTGCTTTATAAAAGTACAGAATCTGTTGTCTGATTCCGCCCTTTTTAGGAAAAAGTATCACCCTTTTCCCTCCCTAATAACAAAGGCCTGAGATTTCGGGCAGTTCTGCTCAAATATGCTCTTAGTAATTAACTGGACATACGGCGGTCCTGAGGAAGTGGGACAATCTTCCATGGAGCCCCCCTACCTATCCTGTGGGTCCTCATTTTTAGCCAAAAATTTGACGATCTTGGTAAGAGTAGTAATTATCCTGAAGGGAGAAACTCAATATGTTCTGGTTCCCTAGAGAGAGCCGACAGTTCAGAAATTCTGGCTCTGAGGTAGACTTATTAGGCAATAAACGTTTTCCTTAGGAGCGTTATATAATCACATGATTCGTGATCAGTGTCAGAAGCTAGTTTAAGGACATCATTTAACCCCTTCTTTACCGGGTGGGTGAGCAGAATTGAAATTAAACATTGCGTTCGCATGACCGACTGAATCTCTCGGTAGTGACTCCAGTTTTGGAGGGGTGCCGATTGTAAAAATGTTGCCAAAAAATCACTAATCAAGGGCAGGCTAATGAAATATCAGGTATTATTAGCACTATAATAACGCATATTCTCTGTTAGTTTTATCATCCTACAGGGAAAATAAATGATTTTATGAAAAAAAATGTGAAACTCATTGTCCCTTGTACAAGGGGACACTGGTGGCGGTGAGAAAACTACAGTCTTGAATAGAAATTCGGTCTTACAGAATGTTGGTATATCCACCTGGAACATGCACATAAAGTATTATCAAAATAGGACAGTAAATAAGCACGTAATAACAAAAGAAAGAGCAAAAACTAAAGCGAAAGCCCCGCCAATAATATGGAAATCGCAAATTTTATAGTATATCTTTCAAAAATTGTTGAATGTCATTTTCTACTTTGTCTAAGATTAGTTTCATCACAGAAAACAACTTTAGGGGCATCAGGGGTATCTAAACTAATTTTTCAAGTTTCTTGTCCTCAGAAAAAAATAGCTTTTTCGCTTTCTCTCTGTGGTTTTGGTTTTTTATATATAAAGTTACTATAAGGGCTTTATTTTACCTTCATTTATCTGCTGTTCATATCTTTTATTTGTAAAATGTAATAAGTGAATAAATAAATAAATACAGTAAATGATGATGCAACTGGTTTTATACTTGGGTAGAAGTTATTACATGTTTACGCTTGTCTGGTTTTGTGATTTTTTGTTGAGATGCAGTTCATCTGTCACCTACACACTACTATAAGCAGTAATAATATTTTTTGGGGTTCATCATACGTCTGGCCATCGTGTCATACTGTTTATTTTTGCTCCAAAACTCTTCAAACGAAATTACAGAATGATTGGAAGTCCCTATCTGAAAAGAGGAGTTTTGGTGGTAATATGCGTACCACCTTTATGCACCCGGGGCGGTGTAGTAGACTTGAATGGTGGTACCCACCTACCTCCAAACAAACTTTCGGTAATGAAGAGGTTAAGAACCAGGAGACTGTTCTGGGTCTCTCTGTTGGTCTAAGTCTAGCACAAGCCCTTGGGATCGACGAAAAATACGAATCTGTCAAATCAATGTTAAATCCAAATTGGAAGATTTTCTTTAATGCCGATTTGGTTGTAGTAATCGTACTTGCTGCTAAAACTTTTTTGAACAAGGTTCTAAAAAAGGTTATTGCCAGATTCGTGGTCATGGTTTGTACATTTGCGTCCCTTAAAAATATGGCTAGTTTCTTTACTGCTGAGTCATATTGACGCAGGGTTGATTCTCGTTTATCAGATTCCCGAAACGGATGTTCTGAGGATCAATGTTGGCATCTTTTTGTGCTGCAAACTTCATGAAGTCCATAAAGTTAGGGCTTTTTGAATTCCTGAGGAAGCGGACACAGTCCGCGTTTGTACCAACTGCGTCAGTATGGGATTGGGAATCCGTTGGGGCCGGAGTCCCAATTCCACAAGTAGAGGGAACCAATTGCTCTTGGCCAGTTGGGGGCCACTAGTGTAATGTGACCTTTGAAAGTCCTGAGCTTGTTCAGGACCTTCAGAAGTAGATTCACTGGAGGGAAGAGATAAATTCTCTTCCAGATATTCCAATCTATAGCCATAGTGTCCGTGGCGTAAGCCAGAGGGTCCAGGTTGGGGGCCACGTAACAAGGAAGTTTGTGGTTCGACTCCGTGGGGAAAAGATCCACTTGCAGCCCGGGCACCTGTTGACAGATCCATTTGAATGACTTCCTGTCCAGAGTCCACTCCGATTCCAGCGGGGTGGCTCGTGACAGGGCGTCCGCCACTACGTTTCTCACTCCCGCTAGGTGGGTGGCTGAAAGGTGCCATTTGTTCTTGTCTGCTAGGGCAAATATGGCTATCATCACATGGTTCACATGGCTCGATTTGGAGCCACCCCTGTTTATGCAGTGAACCACCACTGCATTGTCTAATACCAGCTTGATATGGATTTTCTTGGCTGGTAGAAGTCTTTTCAGGGTTAGACACACTGCCATTGCTTCCAGTACATTGATATGTAGCTGGCGGAATGACATTGACCAGGTTCCCTGTACTTTCTTGTATTGTGAGTACCCGCCCCAGCCGCTTAATGAGGCGTCTGTGTGAATCACTAGAGCCGGCGGAGGAAACTGTAAGGGTATTGTCTTTGACAGACTCTTGATCTCTGTCCAGGGGTGGAGTCTCTTGCGTAAGATCGCCTGGATGGGGGAAATTTTGTCCCGGGATCTTCGGTTTGCTTTCAAGCCCCAAACCCGGTTTATATCCTTTAGTTTGGCTTTCAGTAGAACGTCCGTCACTGATGCAAACTGGAGTAATCCTAGGATTCTCTCCTGGTTCCTCCGGGACGTCTGTTTTTGAGAAATTGTCTTCTGGCCTTGGCTATTTCTCTTCTTTTCGCCGGCAGAATTGATAGAGTATGAGAGTCTAGGTCCCACTGGATTCCTAGCCACTGGAAGCGTGACTTCGGAGTCAGCCGGGACTTGGTCCTGTTTATCTGGAAACCTAAGTGTTCCAGAAACTCTATTACTTTGACCGTCGCCTTGCGGCATTCTTCGACATCTGTGGCCCATATGAGCCAATCATCCAGATAGGCTACTAACATTATTCCCCGAGTCCTTAATTCCTGGACTACCGTTTCCGCTATCTTTGTAAATATTCTGGGCGCTATGTTGAGCCCGAATGGCATTACTTTGAAGGAATAAGCCTTCTTTCCTAGTCTGAAGCCTAGGAATGGGCGGAAGTGTCTTGCTATCGGGATATGATAGTAGGCATCTGTAAGATCTATAGAGGTGGTGACGGCCCCACGGGGAAGTAAGGTCCGCACCTGCGAAACGGTCAGCATTCGGAACTTGTCGCAGTGAATGAATGAATTCAGATGGGACAAGTCTAGAATTATTCTTAGTTTGTTCGAGTCTTTCTTTGGCACGCTGAACAAGCGCCCTTGAAACTTTAAGTTTCTGACTCTTGACACTACCCTTTTCTGAAGAAGTTCTTGGGTATACTCTACCAGTTCCGCTGTCGGATTTTGGTAAAAGGCGTTGGATGGAGGAGGACCTTGAAGCCAACTCCAACCCAGACCCTTGGTCACAATACTCTGTGCCCAGTTGCTGAACCCCCAACAATGTCGGTAGAGGTACAGCCTCCCTCCTACCTGGGGATTCTCACTGGTTGGCCGATGGTCGGCCACCACGTGCTCCCCGGAAGCCTTTGCTTCGGTTGGAGACTCTTCCGCCGCCTCTGTGACGGGAGGGTCCTCTGGCACGACTGCCTCTGGCGAACCTGTTGAAACCTTGAAACGTTTGAGTCTCAAAGGTTGCATTACAGGCCGGAGCGACAGCAAAGGAGGTTGAAGCCTGAGCCTGTTGTGACGGTTGGGTCAATAGCACAAACTGCTGTTGTGGATGTGCTTTTGATGTCAACGGTTGCGGTACTTGGGACACCGGAACCGCCTGCACCAAAGTCTGCTGTTGGGGGGCTTGGAAGGGCTGGAACTTCCTCTGCCTCTTTTTTCCTTTTGGATTCGTTCCAGTGGACTCGGGTTTCCTTTTGGGAATGAGTCAACAACGAATCTTTAGACTTTGGTTTACCCTCGAGGCTTCCGCCAGAACCTCGTTCATGACAGAGGCGGGGAAAAGGTCCGTTCCCCATATGGAGGATGCAATGAGCTTATTCAGTTCGTGACGGATTGAAGCCTCCGCCAGAACGGGATTCCTGCAATTCCGCCGAGCTATGATAAAATCATACAAGTCACACTTCATTGTATGCAGTAGTGACTTGGTAATGATCTTGAACAATGGTTCCTCTCTATAGATGAGGGACGCCATTTCGGTCATGGTGAGGGAATTGAGGGACATACTGAGCCTCATCCTAGCGTCATGCTCCGCTTGGATCAGGCTGTCTGACAGTCTAGGGAGCCGCTCGCTGAACAGCATGTTACCGCAGTCCGGCTTGAGCTTACCTACTGAGAAGGTGGCAGGGGTGTCAACCCAGCAATCAGTGGATCCGGGGACCAGAAGGGAGGTTAAATCCATCTCCTGGAGCTGAGGCATGGGTTCATCCTTCATGGCAGCCTGAATTGTCAGTTCAGCCACTTTGGATGTACATGGCATCGGAGTTGTCTCGTTTACTGCAAAAATAGTAAACGGGCTTCTGTATGCTGTCACCCTTGTGTTGGTACACTGCCATTCTTCCAAGCTCCAGAGCCAAGCCTGTTGAGCTTGATCCCAGGGGAAGATTGCCGTTTCTTTGGGGACCTTGTCCTCCCTCCTCATGGCAACCTCCGTTAGGCGGACGTATCCCATGAAGGGGAACTGGAGCCCTGGAGGATGGAACTCGAAGTCTTCCAACCTTCGAGTTCCGCAGCACTCAATAGTCAGCATACCCTCCAAGAACGGGGCGTATGCTGCTAACCTCCATGGGTTATTACTCTTGAATGGAGGTAGATTGGATGAGTCCGGCATTAGCAAGGGTTGAGTAGCCTGTCCGGACTGGGCCAGTCCTGTTGCCACTGTATCCCAGAGACCCGCCATCAGGTTCTCCTGGGTTACCATCCTTTCTGATAAGGATTGGATGGTCTGTCCCGATGCCTCCAGCGTGGTAGACAGTTGGGAAAACATTTCCTGGAACTTGGTCTGGACCAAGTTCCCCATCATGTTTCCCACCTGTTGCATGATGGTGGCTAAAGAGGCATCCGGGTCGAAGGCAGAAGGCTGAGCCTTCGCCTTTAGAACCTTGGCTCTCGACCCCTTCAGCAGGGGAGTAACCTTAGCCTTGTCTGCCCCGGGGTTATGAGCCGATGGCTTAGTGACTTGGCTGGTTCCAGACCTCTTGGGCAAGGACTTTTGCATGGACTTTAAGTCCACTGGGTTCTTAACCTTAGGGATTACTGAAGTAGACTTTGGTCTGACCGACTGAGGTCTCTCGGTGAACCCCTGAAACGAGGTGGTAGAGGAGAAAGAAGAAGAAAGAGATGCACCTGCCTCACTAACATCCTTACCGTTGCCCATGTCGTCAATAGTCATGGGCTCACGGTCCAAGTCGAGGGCTGCTACTTCTCCTGTGACCCTCCTCTTCCAGACCTTCCTCTGGTAAGGGCGATGTCGCGGCTTGAATCCCAGCGATGATGGGAGCAGCTACCGTGGGATCTACCGCCAATGCCTTCTTGGCCCCGGGGTAGATGAGTCCAGCCATATCCTGGGAAAGCATGTAAGGCTGTCCCTTCTTGGCGTTGTGGCCAAACCCACCTACCCAGACCTTCAGGGTAGCCAAGGCAGCGTCCCTAACCGCTTGCACGGCCTGTAAAAAGGGATATATTAATACTTAAAACTAGAGATTAATCCTAGTCTAGTATAATTTTACATCATATCATTATGTACAGTCCGGCGTGCTACATACCGATTCAGAGGTGAACTCCTTCACCAGACCGTAGCATATCACGCAGTTCTCATGGTGCCAGACGATCCTGTTCTCCATCTGAACTTCGCAACCGGCATGGGACCGGCAGACCACGTGCCCACAGGGTTTCTGGAGATCGGCGTTGCAACCCTCCTCCAGGCAACGAGCGACCTGCAAGTCAAATGATACAAGAGTATCATCATCAACCTTCCGGAGACAAGTCCGGGGTTGCATGCAGTATGCTATTGCCACCGGAGTAACTCCGGTGACAGCATGTATATTGTACAATAACATGCGACCTTGTTCTCACCAGCTCCGGTGTCCCATCTATAACCCTTGTAACATCCGAAATAGACAATGGGGGGACGGGTTATGAAACTCAATGGACTCCGGCGCACGCCGGAGACGTAAAATCTGACAGATTTAAGAGGTTTCAAACCGTTCCCATTGCGTCGGGATGAAGGATAGAATCCAATACCGAGGTACAGGGTTGAGGAGCTAGTGATAACCGGGTAGGTCAGTTAAATACACTGCGGAGTTGATAAGTCCGCCGTCATAAATAACCGAATATATAGTAAGATAATACCTTACACAATACAATAATGGATGTTATATTATGTGTAATAAAACATGCATGCAGCATAAAGGATCCCCTGGTTAGGCTGAAGCCTTTTCACGTATCTAAATACGCCTAGCTAGCCCGATACTGCACGGCTTCAAAAGGAGAGAACAGGGGTTAGGACTATTTACATAGATCATACCTTGAAGCCGGAGTCCCGAGTCCGCCGGAGCGGGGTGGGAAAGGGTGGGCGCAAAAGACAGAGAAAGGGATACATAGCATAGTGGACCAAGGCTCACCCCGCCCAGCTGAGCCTGGTGGCCAACCAGGGCTCGGCCGAGCGCCCCCCCCCCCCCCCCATCCCCCCCCCCCCCCCCCCATCTCCACTAGAGAGAGGCATAGTACGGTGGGCCCGCCTACCAATAGTCCTCCCCACCCATCCCCCCCTTTTAGGAAACTCGGATTGGCTACCTGAGGTAGCGTGAGTGAGTCCTCACTCCACCGAGGTGGGTGAGAGGGGGGGCGAAGCGGGGAGGGGTCGGTTAGCAGGGTGGCTCGTACGCGATCGACTGGAGACCTTCTTAGCCATGTGAACAGTCACGCAGTGTGAAAGACCAGTCGATCGAAAGTAGGCCTATAGGCCAACTGAATGCCATGTACAATGAACATAGTAAACACAAACATCCTGTCCTAACACGGGGGAGAAGAAAGAGAAATAAATATGGAGCGAAAGAGAAAGAAAGTTGTCCTCTTGAGAAGCTGGCCTAACTTCGCAAATCGAATCGATCTGGACTCGTTAGCCTGGCAACTCCAAGCGGCTTAGCCTAAATGCCGTATCGAGTTATTTACTCGAGGGGCAAGGCGGCCAGGGTGGCTCAAGGACGATGATAGGCTATGAATGGACCAGGGTCCTTCCGTAGAAGACTAGAGAGTCTTACCATGAAAATTCCTATAATACAACTTGGCTAGATATATGGTTGTTATTCCAACCTCAAGATGTAAAATAAGGTAACTGAGTGGGCTACGTCCCGACAGCATGCGGTTCGGTTAGTAGGCTATACCCCCGTGATCGGACTAATTATAAAAAAGTCAGCAATAAAGCATCGGTATAATATATAAATAGAGTACTGCTATGTAATGGGATTGACTCCAATTAGTATAGAAGACCAATTGGAGAATGATATACACTAGGGCCTCGTTAATTGCGGGGGATAGGGTCCAGAACCCCCGGTGATAAGTAAATACCCGTGTTATCCTGGTACCCCCCCTTAAAAATTGCTTTAAACTGCCTATACTTACATAATTAACCCACCCAAGACCACTATTTCAATGTTTATAACTGCCTACTTTAGTTCAAGCACCAAATATGTCTTCAACTATCACCTTAAACTAAATTCAAGACAGTTTCAAAGTTATTCTTTCCTATCTTCAATTTCCCCTTCATCAGATCAGCAAACAAAAGTATAATTACCTAACAATTCCTTTCTATTTTCATGATTTGGCTGCTGCACCAAACTAAAAGTACATGGTATATCTATTTCGTGAATGAACATATTTATGATAAAAAAACATGATTTACTATAATGATTACAGCACCCAACTATAATATTAATGTATAAACAGCAAAATACAGCAATAAAAATCTATTTTTGTCTTTTGTTTACGTTTAGAATCAGCTGATGCACGTTTATTACCGAAAGAATTATTTTGGAAAACAATTTAGTTGCTAAAAAAAAGAAACAATAATTTAATTGGAATATTATTATTATTTTTAACTTTGTACATAATAGTTTATGATATTATGATACAGTAATTCATATTGCGAGAGAGAGAGAGAGAGAGAGAGAGAGAGAGAGAGAGAGAGAGAGAGAGAGAGAGAGAGAGAGAGCAGCTTGGGATGAGAGTAACTGTTGAATAGCTTGAGAGAGCAGCTTGGGACAAGAATACTGTTACTAGCTTAGCTGGAGAATAACACAATGAAATTTGTATTTTAAATACTTTTATGGTGATAAGAAATGAAATATGGATAGTAATAAGATATTCTTTTGTATACTATTATAATGTGAAAATCATTGAGTCAACTATAAAAGTCGTATTGAAGCAGTTTCATAAATCACAGAATAATAGATCAGTAATATAGTTTTTTCTGTAAGTGATGAGAGAGAGAGAGAGAGAGAGAGAGAGAGAGAGAGAGAGAGAGAGAGAGAGAGAGAGAGAGAGAGAGAGAGAGAATTTTGCTATTTAAATTCATAGTATTTGAAAATTTGTAAATGAGTGTATCCTAAAAATGCATTTAGTCATGAAAAGAAGAAAACACAGTAATTAGTGAATCTTGCTCTTTGATAAAATTCGAGATTTCGTTAATTTCCCGGGGATATACGTAGCATTTGGGCTCCACAAAAAAGTAAGTAAAGTGATTTATGACAGAATTTAGAGGATACTTACGTAAAAATACATCGGTAGTTTGTAGAACGGTGTATCCACTCACATTGTGTAAAAATAGTATGTACCAACGAGACTAGTTTGGTGACGTCACGGTTGTCATACGTATTTTTTTCGTGAATGAATATACATTTATGATAAAAAAAAAAAGAGTTACTGTACTGCTTAGAGTACCATACTGTAAAATTAATGTAATCACATCAAAATAAAGTAATCATTGCATGCTGTAAACATGTGAAGTGTATTTTTGTCTTTTGAAAAATGCATTCCCCAAGGAATTATTCCTTGAAGAGGCTTTTTATTATGAAGATATGCCAATAATATACTATAAGATATGCGTTTTATTATGAATATATGACAATAATATATAAGGTAAAAATGGTTTTATTACATTTATGCTTCGCCGCTGATCACATACAACAATACGATAATCTATGACAATTATCGTTTGTATGACTGCAGTGTTCAGAGAAGTTGATTACGTTATACCAAAACAATAATGAAGTTCGAATTGAAAAGTAATGTTTTCCTAAATGTTATTACTACTGTAATTACACTACTACTATTAACATTTCTAAAAGGTTAAGAATGGCAAAGGTGCTGTTAAGTGTAACTCATGTTTACATTTCTGCTGGCCGTTCAACTACAAGTTGATGTCAATGATGTGGAATTATTCCATGAATAGGCTATAATATTATGAAGATATGCCAATAATATATAAGGTGAGAATGGTTTTATTACCTTTATTGTCAGTTAATATCATAATGTGAATCTGTTCATGCATTTGCTGGTTATCGGAACCGGACGAGGCTTAGCCTACAACGGACAAGCCCTCGATGCTGTGATTCACACCAGTGATATAAATTGAGAATTGGTCCGAGGAAAAACCCGTGATTAACTGAATCCGTGATTGCTGATCCGCGACTAAGCGAGGCCCCACTGTAAGCGTAACCTTACGCGGGTAGCGAGCCACGAAAAGGCGCCGCGGGTCGGCAACACGCGGACTGCCGCTCTCGCATATAACCTATTTTAATACAGTTTATCATGCCCATCGCTACCTCAAAATAATACCAAACATTAACTGCAGTACTTAACTTGGATGCAGAAGCTACTTGACGTTCCATGATGTCAATAAAGGAAATTCCAACGAATTCACAACACAGAGCAAAAAATGCGTGCTAGCGATGTCGTGCTATCGAAAGGAATGGTAAACAAAGGCGCTAGTTGTAGTAGTAGAGGGTAGCGGGGGCCTAGAACGGCTCCTCTGTAGACGAGGGATATTGAGGAAGGAAGAGACTAAATGGCAAGGGACCTCTGGTAGTGGTTTCACTCACCCCAGATACCATACCGACACCTTGAATAAAGGTGAGCGAGCCAGAATACTCTGGCACTACCATATAGCTTTTTCTCTGGTATTTGTAGCAATACTTATATCTTAGAAATGAGTGCTAAAGGAACCATTTCACGGAGCGACACAGGCTGAGCCCAAAAAGTATATTTTGATGTTATTTTCATGACTAAATACATTTTAATGATACAAAAATGGTTTACTTATTTTCAAATATTAATATTGATTGTATTATGTCGGTCCATTTATGATAGATTCTTGGGTGAGCCCTGTGCCGAGACGTTAGTTTGTAGGCAGCCAACTCAGTGTCTCAGTATTTTTGTTTGTGGCTTAGAAAATTAGCAATATGCTTATGTTTCTTCATTTACCTAACGTTTTGCTCAAGACAAGAAAGTTTTGGTTATACCATGGGATTCGATATTAATTTCACAACTAAATAATTTTTTCCTGAAATCAATTACCTAATGTTTTGCACACGATAGGAAAGTTTTGGTCATACCATGGGATTCGATATTAATTTTACAACTAAATAAATTTTTCCTAAAATCAATAAAACACAAACGAATTACGAGTAAAAGTGAAGAGAGACGCACGTAATTCTTTAACCTGTTTTTACTTATCATCAAGCTTTTGCATCATTCATGCGACCAAGATAGAATAAAACTTGTGTTTTCATACAATAAATTCACCCTGTATAGTATACTCAAATGAGATATGAGCATAATACAGTTCATAATTTTACTTTCATTAACAAAAAACCTCATTTATCCTAAAATATGGCCCGAAATTTGATTTACCAGGGTCAAAAGCATAAATTAGTATGTCTTTATTAATTAGTATGTCTTTTCTGGGCCAAGCCCGTGTCGCTTTGTGAAATATCCTTTTAGTTCATATTTCTAAGGTAAAAATTGCTAACATTACCAGAGAAAAACCAAAATGGAATGTCAGAGTACTCTGACTCGCTCACCCTGAATAAAAAGAGGGTGTCGGTATGGTTTCTGGGGCGAGTGAAGCTACTACCACGGGCCTCTTGTCATTTAGATATCTCCTTCACAAAATACCCCTGCTAGAGAGAGCTGATATACAGCCCGCGTCAGCAACTACTACTACCAACGCTCCCACGCTAACATCAGTGCCTCTAGCGGCCATCCTTTTCTGTTAGCAGATCTTACACGCATGTTTTTATTTGCTGTGTGTTTTTTCGCTTACTTTTTGGATTTTTCCTTACGATGGAGCTTCAAGCTATTGCTGCAACTAAGTTAAGTACTGACTAAGTGTTTCACGTAATTTTAGCCAGTAATTTTATTACCTTTATTTAGGTTTTATAACGGTGCCTCCACCGCATGGCTACAGGCTCACCTACCCGGTTTGCCTCGTGTGATTCTTTTTCAGTTCCTGCGGTCTCCCATACCGTAGTAACTGTCCTGTGCAGTTTTTATCATATGCCTTCGTGACGTGCAAGATTCTGCTATTATTTTGCTTTATTTTGATTTTCATTTTGTACTATTCAGGGAATCCAGCTCGATTGAGCTCATGCCTTTTTACCTTAGCTCAGTGTTCATGCATGCATGTGCCTTTGTCTAGGTCTGTTAGGCATGTAGGACTCATGTCCTTTTCTCCTAGTCCTACCACCCAGGCAATTGCCCTCCGTTCCTACATACCGGCAGAGCACAGCTCGCGAGTGGTTAGGCGCCCTCCCTCCCGGGTCGGTTTCCTAGCCTCTCTAGGACGTTCCTTTCTCTTTTTCTATGATTCCCTTCTTATCTTTTATATTATAATTTTATTTTGTAATTTTAGTGTAGCATGTTGAGACGGTTAGAGTAGCCTAGGCTACCTCTTCGTCGGACCTACCGTCCACGTGGTCATATCACGTTCACAGTGGGCCAGGCGATCGCACTGAGCCATCGGCTCAGTAACCCCCCTCCCTCCCCCCTCAACGGGGGTCGGGGAGGCACGTTCCCCTCGCTCACGTTGCCATGCCAACACCAGAGCTTTCTCCCCTCCTCCCCTCTCCGGAGGGGATACGGGAGTCTCGTGTGGGGGTAGGGTTATATATATTATATCTTGTCATACTGTTCTCTCCTTGGGCTCCATGGGGGGGTCCCGGGTGCGATCGGGTCAGACTGGCCATCTGGCTCGTCCGCGCTCGGGAGACCCTGGGGTTCCTTTCGCTCTCTCTCCTACCCCGGTCTCCCCCCCTTCTTTCCCACCGCGCCAGCAGCGGGATCGACTGGTTCCGCCAGCTCTTTGTGGAGGGGGTGACCGAGAAGAGCTCCATACATGCTTCCTATGATTGTTGTTATTGTTTTGTGTGAATCCCGCTAACCGGCGGAGCACCCTCTCATCGGGGTCTCCTTCGGTTGGCTAAAATTTCTACGGCGGAGCTATGCTCCTCCTTGTCTATTTATTTTAATTTTAGGTTAACTTTCTCTTGTTTCTCCCCGCCGTACTTGTACCACCCCGGCGTTGAGTCTGGTTGCTAGTTTAGTGAAACTCCTTCTCTGGCGTACCGGAACCTGCTACTAGCATACTTGACCTATGGACTATCAAGAGAACAGGAGAAGGTTAACATATAATTCTCCGCTCCGGCATATGGCGGAGCATTATATTTCTTAACGGGCCAGTCCCGTTAACTAGTGTTGATACTCATGTATCTGTCCACTTACAGGCTACCAACTGCCAGGAGTCCGGCTGTAACGCCGTACTCCAGGATCCCTGCGGTCATGAGATCTGCAGGACCCACGCCGTCTGTGCCATCCGCTTCGGAGACTCAGCGGTATGGCATCACGAAGCATGCTCGATATGCTACGAGCTAGTGGAACAATTTACCTCCGTGTAAGTTTATAACGAATTCTTTCCGCTGTATAATAGAGATTTCATCATGAAACATGATGAAATCTTGACATATGTGGTCCATTTTTCAGCCTTTCTTGAGGCCTAAAATAACCTTCTCTTCCAGGCCTCCGCCGTGAAGGACGCCGCGACAGCCACCCTGAAGGCCTGGGTCGGCAGCTTCGGAAAGAATGTAGCGAAGGGGCAGCCGTACATTCTGGATAAGGGTATGGCTCTCCACCTCTTCCCCGGAGCGAAACCGACGTCTTACGTTGACCCGACAGTGGCGGCCCCGTACATCTCATCTATCCAGGTCCAGGTGGCCCAGGCGCTGGCGGCCCAGAGTTACCCCGAGTTAGCAGACGACATGGCGACCCTAGATCTTAACCTGGAACCGATGGCGGTAGGTGACCCAGGTAGTATGTTTGTTGAGGCAGGTTTGTTGGGGGCCCAAGGGCTTCCCTTGGGTCCTTCTGGATCTTCTTCTTCCCCTGTCCACTCTTCTACATCTTTTCAAGGATTTTCAGAGAGTGAGATTTTGGCCAGACCGAAGTCCACTCAACCTATCCCCAAGGTAAAGGGGAAATGAGAGATCAAGGCCCTGGAGAAGACAACATCCAAAAAGACTACGTCTTCTGAGTCTCGTAAGTCTCCGGCTCACCATCCCGGAGCAGAGAGAACGAAGTCATCTTCATCCTCACACTCAAAAGGGTCGAAGAGTAAATCCTCAAAGGATAAGGCTCTGGCCTCTGGTGATCCTCAGCCTTCTACCTCTACTGGGACGCGCCCAAAAACACCTACAGTGTCTAAGGACCCAGCTCCTTTCGACACAGACGCATTTGCTGCGAACATTATGCAGCAAATGGGCAGTCTGGTGGGCAACCTAGTGCAGGATAAATTTGAACAGATGTTATCACACATCTCAACATCCTTTGAGGAATCTGGTCAGTCTATTTGTAACATTTCGGAAAGGCTGACCAATCAAGAGAACCTCATGGCGGGTCTCAGAGAGAACCCTCCAACAGTTCTCGCACAGCCTACTGTAGCCGTCCAAGCTATGCCTGATTATGATTCCCTACCTCCCTTCTCTGCTAACAACCCATGGAGGGTAGCAGCGTACGCTCCGTTTAAGGACGGTATGCTGACGCTGCCTGACTGTGGCACTCGAAGAATAGAGGACTTCGAGTTCCACCCCGCTGATCTGCAACCTCCATTCATGGGTTACGCCTGTCTTACAGAGACGGCGATGAGGAGGGAAGACAGGATCCCAAAGGAAACTGTCATCTACAGACGGGATCAGGCCCAGAGGGAGTGGCTAATGAGCTTACACGACTGGGACTGCGTTAACACGAAGCTCCAGGCGTTTAAGAGCCCCTTTACCATCTTTAAGGCGGACGAAGAGACCCCTACTCCGTTCACCACAAAGTTGGCAGAGGTGACTATCAAGGCCGCCATGAAGGATGAGCCTATGCCGCAGCTCCGCGAAACGGAGCCAACATCCCTCCTGTTTCCCAGTGCTGAAGACCTTTGGACGGACCTACCATCCACTTTCATGGTAGGTAAACTCAAGCCGGACTGCGCAATAGTGCAGTTTAGCGAGAGACTCCCCAGATTACCTGACAATCTGATTCAGGCGGAATTTGATGCCAGGTCTAGACTAGGGAGAATGCTGAATGCCTTGGTAATGACAGAGGTTGCCACAATAACCTATGGCAAGGAACCTCTTTATTTAAGCTTTTAGCCAAGGCTCAGACACACAGTTCAGTACGACCTTTACGACTTCGTGGTCGCACGAAGAAACTGTAGGAAACATGTGCTGCAGGAGGCGACTATTCGCCACGAGCCTAACAAACTGCTCGCCGCTCCTATCTGGGGTGCTGACCTCTCCCCAGAAGCTCTGGTGAATGAGGTTCATCATGAGGCCACAAGGCTGAATCAGTCTTAAGGTCCGTTGGGGCCTTTCAGTTAAAAGGAAGCCTGAGACTTCTTCGGCATCTACTAAGAAGTCGAAGAAGCCCAGGAAGTTTACTCCCTATCAGGCTCCTCAACAACAGCAAATGGTCCAAGCAGTGCCGGTCTCTCAGGTGGTACAACCTTCCACCTCGAAGAACCAGGCTCAGCCTATCTTGTTCCTGACAACCTCAGAAGAACCAAACCCTCTACATCCGTTTTGCTGTTCCGGATGGCCGTTCAATCCGGTCTTCGAAGGCCAAGCATTCCAAACTTTTAACAAGCTTGGTAGAGGAAGCAGGGCTAGGGGTTCATTTCACCAGAGAGGTGGCGGAAGAGCTCTTATCAGAGGTAAACACTTTCGTGGAGGACGTGGGTCTCGACCGGCCCCAAGTCAGTGAGAACCCTCAGGCAGGAGGGAGACTGTTCCTCTATCGACACAGATGGGGGTTCAGCAGTTGGGCACAAAGTATTGTGTCCAAAGGACTAGGATGGAGCTGGATCAAAGGTCCCCCTCCATCCAAGACCTATCAGCAACCGATGACAGAACTGACAGAGTATGCCGAAGAACTACTTCAAAAAGGAGTAGTATCAAAAGTCAAGCATTTAAAGTTTCAAGGTCGCTTGTTCAGCGTGCCAAAGAAAGGCTCAACCAAAAGAAGAATAATCTTAGACTTATCCCGTCTAAACTTATTCATTCGTTGCGACAAGTTCAAAATGCTGACTATCTCGCAGGTGCGGACCTTACTTCCCCATGGGGCCGTCACCACCTCTATTGAACTTACAGACGCATACTATCATATCCCAGAAGCGAGACACTTCCGCCCGTACCTAGGCTTCAGGCTAGGAAACCAGGCATTCTCATTCAAAGTGATGCCTTTCGGGTTGAACGTGGCACCCAGGATATTCACAAAGGTGGCGGAGTCAGTAGTTCAACAACTAAGGTCTCAAGGGATAATGGTAGTAGCATATCTGGACGACTGGCTTGTTTGGGCAACAACCGTCGAAGAGTACCAGAAAGCTACAACCAAAGTAATTCAATTTCTGGAATATCTGGGATTCCAAATAAACAAGTCCAAGTCCAGGCTAACGCCAGACACCCGCATTCAATGGCTAGGCATTCAATGGGACTTGAACGCCCACACACTGTCAATTCCGTCAGACAAAAGGAAAGAAATAGCCAAGCTACAAGGCAATTCCTCAAGTGCAAAAAAGCATCAAGGAGAAACCAGGAAAGAATCCTAGGTTCTCTACAATTTGCCTCAGTGACAGACGTTCTACTGAAGGCAAAATTAAAGGATATAAATAGGGTTTGGTGTTCGAGAGCAAACAACAAGTGTCGGGACAAGTTGTCAGCCATTCCGCCAGTTCTCCGCCAACATCTCCGCCCCTGGGCGGAAGTCGAGAATCTGTCCAAATCAGTGCCTCTTCAATTCCCCCCTCCGGCGTTGGTTATTCACACGGACGCATCTCTAAGCGGATGGGGAGGATACTCTCAATTCAAGAAAGTACAAGGGACTTGGTCCCCTCAGTTCCGCCAGCTTCACATAAATGTATTGGAAGCCATGGCAGTGTTCCTCACATTGAAGAGGCTTCTACCAGCCAGGAACTCTCATATCAAACTGGTACTGGACAGTGCAGTGGTAGTACACTGCATCAACAGGGGAGGATCCAAGTCAAGTCATGTGAACCATGTCATGATAGCCATTTTTTCACTAGCAGCCAAGCACAAATGGCATCTATCCTCCACCCATCTGGCGGGAGTAAGGAACGTGATAGCGGACGCTCTGTCTCGGTCAGTTCCACTAGAATCGGAATGGTCTCTGGACAAGCTCTCATTCCAGTGGATATGCCAAAGGGTCCCAGGCCTCCAGGTAGATCTTTTCGCATCACAATCGAACCACAAGCTCCCGTGCTATGTGGCTCCCAACCTGGACCCTCTGGCTTATGCCACAGACGCCATGGCCATAGATTGGAATCAGTGGAAGAAAATATACATCTTTCCTCCAGTGAATCTTCTATTGAAAGTCCTGAACAAACTCAGGACTTTCAAAGGACAAGTCGCTCTAGTAGCCCCACATTGGCCCAAGAGCAACTGGTTCCCTCTACTTCTGGAACTGGGTCTCCGCCCTCTACGGATTCCCAATCCCAAGCTCTCTCAACAAGTACAAATGAGGACTGTGTTTGCTTCCTCAGGAATTCTCAAAACCCTAACTTTATGGACTTCATGAAGTTCGTGGCTAAGAGAGATGCAAATATCGATCCTCAAAATATCCTCTTCTTAGAATTAGATAAAAGAGAATCAACGTTAAGTCAATATGACGCAGCGATTAAGAAACTAGCAAATTTCCTGAAGGAAACACAATCTCTAACCATGACTACTAACTTGGCTATTACATTCTTCAGATCATTATTTGAAAAAGGTTTAGCAGCCAGTACTATTACTACTAATAAGTTGGCTCCAAAGAAGATTTTTCAATTGGGCTTCAAAATAGACTGAACAGATTCTTATTTCTCATCTATTCCCAAAGCGTGTGCTAGGCTCAGACCAACAGAGAGACCTAGCTCAGTTTCATGGTTCTTAAATGATGTTCTCAGATTGGCCTCAAACACTGATAACAATTCATGCAATTATATATCTTTACTAAGGAAAACACTCTTCCTTTTAAGTCTGGCCTCAGGAGCCAGAATATCTGAGGCCACATCTACTAGATCATCAGGTCCCTTATTCTTAAGAGAGAAAGGTGGCACTATTTCCTTAAAAGGAATTAGACAGCAAATCTTGTACTTTATTAAGGGGGCCGGCCGGAACCCCTATATATGGTGGTATAGGGCGAAAAATGCAAAGTCATGAAAAAATTCATGGAGCTTCATATGGCAATTGAGAATACGTATACGAAATATTTTGTCAAAATTCCTCTTACTTTCGTAGTTACAGGGAAATTAGTTAACCTAACTCAATAAGCCTAAAACACTGATCCGTACAAGAAAATGCAATATTTCTTCTATTATCGTAAATTTTTTATAATTATTGTCAAAGAAATTGGGAGAAATGGCATCTGTGGACATTCCCCAAGTCGAGAAGGAGACTTCAGGCTCAGGTACCAAGTCCAGTCATGAATTAGTGCGATCACAGACATCAAGTAGTCTACACGTTCCATTTCACCTCTTGACATTCGCTTGCCTTTACGTATGTTTATGTATGTTTCGGCAAGAATTTCATCATGCCAATGAGGAAAAGACAAGGAAAACATCTCGCTAACATACAGACGAAGAAAAATTGCTCTAGTATTATTACAGAATATCATAATATTCTCGTAGTTAGTGAAGAGAGAGGGTAGGGTTGCTTAGTAACGCCCCCTTCTTGCCTGACAGTACACGTCACACTGTGCCCAAGGCTACGATCTTTGAGCAAAGAGATCTTCATTTATTATAAATAACAAAGTTTTGGTGGTAATACCCAAAATGGAATATGAAATTCATAATAATCATGATTTATTAAATTGTCTTTGTAAAAAAAAAAAAAAAAAAAAAAAAAAAAAAAAAAAAAAAAGAGTACACCTTTGAGTTTCACCTCTGACATTCTCTTGCATTTATGTTTGTTTATCTTTGTTTCGGGCAAGAATTTCATCATGCCAAAGAGGAAAATACAAGGAAAACATCTCGCTAACATACAGAAGAAGAAAATTTGCAGTAATAAGCCAAGTTAGTGAAGGGGAGAGAGAGAATTGCGTAGGAAGGAGTGCCCCATCTTGCCTCAAGCAGTGCCCCAGGCTGCGATATATGAGCAAAGGGATAATCATTTATGATTAAATTATGATAAATAAAATAGTTTTGGTTTAGGTTAATACACAAAAAAAAAAGAAATATACATTCATAATAATCATTATTTATTAACATTGTCTTTATAGAAATACGAAGGAAAACCTTGAACCCCCGTATCTCAAAACTATACTTATTGACCTTCAAAATCTAAATTCTCACTTAGTTTTAAAGCTATAACATTGGAATTTGGTATATAACTCAGAAAGACATTATAGAACAATCAAATAGAGCCCTTTTTTTCAATTTTTTGTTTCCCGTCCCCTTTTTTTATAAAACTTTTTTTCTCCTGATTTATAGGGTTTATTTTTTTACCATATTGAAAAATTCATATCTAGCAAAAAAATGACTTTTAGAAAAAAACTCTCCATTCGACTGGAGGTCTACATCAGGTCTATATATGGTAGTAATCCCAGGTCTTCATATTAAATATCAAGGGAGGAGATAGAATTTGAAAAATGGTTATTTTCGGGATAAATCCCCCTGGCGTCACAAAACCGAAGGTCAGAGGCGAAAATCATATGCGGTTTGGAGATGTCCCAAGTCACCTTATTAAGTGGTATGAATATCAAAGTCCTGTCCTTAAAAAATGGCATTAGCCGGCCGGCCCCCTTAAGCAAGCCAACCCAGATTCCTTCCCTAAAGTCCACGACATTGGAGCTGTGGCCACCTCAATTAATTATTTCCAACACATGAATTTCGATGGTCTTAAGAAATATACAGGCTGGAAGTCACCGACAGTATTCAGACGCCATTACCTGAAATCCTTAGAAGCTTTAAAATTTCCAGCAGTGGCAGCGGGAAACACAGTTTCCCCTGACCCTGTCTAAGTAGTTAGCCATAGATCCAGATCTCCTTTCTACCTGCCTCACTAAAATCCTTCCTGCGACCCTGCCACCAGGTTCACCACTAACCTATAAGCCTTAGTTGCAAAGGCTATAGAGTGAGGTTTTCCTTATTTTTTTGCTAGGAATCCTCACATTTGTATATATTTGGTATTGTATAAATTACCTTATTATTAATTGTCATGTTGTACTCCTATAATCCTTTTTAGTAATAAGAATAATCCAACTAATCTGAGTTAGTTTAAGTGTAAATTCACTAGTTTGTAAAATTTACAAGATTATATTCGTTTTTACTTATTTTGCTTTTATTACTTTCCTTATTTTGTTTTCTTTTTTACCAAGTTTGTGGCCATTTCTCTGGTACTATTCCACAAAGCGACACGGGCTTGGCCCAGAAAAGGGATTTTGACAAAGGAAAAATCTATTTCTGGGCAATGGCCCGTGTCGCCCAGTGAAATCCCCCCCTTTTTTTATTAACCCCACCCTTTAGCCCAAACTTTGTTCTCTGATATTAAAGGATGGCCGCTAGAGGCGCTGATGTTAGCGTGGGAGCGTTGGTAGTAGTAGTTGCTGACGCGGGCTGTGTATCAGCTCTCTCTAGCAGGGGGATTTTGTGAAGGAGATATCTAAATGCCAAGAGGCCCGTGGTAGTGGCTTCACTCGCCCCAGAAACCATACCGACACCCTCTTTTTATTTAGGGTGAGCGAGTCAGAGTACTCTGACATTCCATTTTGGTTTTTCTCTGGTAATGTTAGCAATTTTTACCTTAGAAATATGAACTAAAAGGATATTTCACTGGGCGACATGGGCCACTGCCCAGAAATAGATTTTTCCTTCGTCAAAATCCCTTTATTATGTGTTTTGCAATGCCCAAGTCGTGTGAATTGATTTACAAACATTAATGTATTCTAAATGGATGGAAGGCAGCCACTTTCCAAAATGTCTGCCATCGCCAACAGAGGTTAGATCCAGAATGCCTCCAATCTTTAAAATGTTTATTATGATGTATACTACTAACAATGTACCCAGTTTCATACTTTTATGATATATTTGGTGTTTGAACTATTTGGTGTTTGAAATAGGCAGTTAAAAGCATTTTTAGATGGGTCTATGGTGTTTGGACTATTAAAATAGGCAGTTTTAAGCATTTTTAGATGGGTCTATGGTGTTTGAACTATTAAAATAGGCAGTTATAAGCACTTTTAGAGGGGGTACCAACTTTAACATGGATTTTTGCTTAACACAAGTAGTTGTGGTCCCAAACCCCCTTGATTACAGGGAACATAATGCATATACGTTAAGTTTTCTACATTTCATTCACTGTCCCTGAAAACCATCACTTCAACTGTATCATTTATTTACACTGTTTTAGCCATCATGCTCACATGACACCTAAATTCATTAACTGCTATGGCAACATAAAATAGTCATGACAAAACAAAATGTAATTTAAATTAAAAATGTCTGCATTTCCAGAAAAGATATACAAAGAATTGACTTACCCAATAGGAAATGCAATATTCTGTCCAAAAGGAAGAGAAGACAAGACTAGTATTGGAAAAACCCTCAACATATCACCTGGCATATTGTAATACAATTCAATTTCTCGTCGGCTAAGTGATCGTAGTGTTGATCCTGGCATACTAATAATAATAAGCACCTTGATGAAATCTCTGAAAATAAATAAAATATACATTCTGACAAAGGAAACATATACTATCATGAAATGGATTACACCAAATATATAAATTAAAAAAAATATTATTTTTCCATACCAACACTACTTGTACATTGGCAAGGTTACAGAATGTCACAGACACTTTAGCTCCCAACAATGAAAATAAGGAAACATACCAGTACCATACTAGTATATGTACAGTGGGTTGCTGCTTGATTACAGATCGGCAATTGCGCCTTCACTTAATCGCAGATTTCTCTGTGGCACTTGTCTCCAAATATCTCACGGAAAATTCACTATTTCGTGAATTTTTTCGTACAGCAATATTCACAGATTACTGTATTTTCATTTTATTTTCGTGACTGATTAAGTTTTTTATAATACAAAAATTATTTAGCAATTTTCAAATATTAATATTAACCCTCTTACGCCGATTGGACGTATTAAACGTCGAGTCAAAATGTCTCCCGTATGCCGATTGGACGTATCATACGTCGGCTCAAAAAAGTTTTTTTAAAAATTCGCGGAAAAATACTTATAGGCCTACCAGCCGAAAACTTTTGTATCACGCGCCTTGGGAGATGCTGGGAGTTCACGGATCAAGGCGTTGTTTTGTTTACAATCGCTACGCAGGGCGCGCAAGCGCGATTTCTTTCTTATCGCACTAAAAAGTATCAGTTGACACATCTCGGAAATTATTTCGTCACTTTGACATAATTATTGCACCATTTTAAATTATCCTTTACATGAAGATTATATATGAAAATGTGCGCAATTTCATGCACAATACAACTAAAAAATACTCATGATTGTAGCTTTTATCAATTTTGAAATATTTTCATATAAATAACGATAAGTGCAAAAATTTCAACCTTCGGTCAACTTTGACTCTACAGAAATGGTCGGGAAACGCAATTGTAAGCTAAAATTCTTATATTATAGTAATATTCAATCATTTGCCTTCATTTTGCAACAAATTTGACGTCTCTAGCACAATATTTCGATTTATGGTGAATTTATGAAAAAACTTTTTTCCTTACGTTCGTGCGATAACTCTTCCGATAAATTTATTTCGTGCGATTGTCCAATGTTTGCACCCTTTTAAATTTGCCGTTACATAAAGTTTTATATATGGAAATGTGCGCAATTTCATGCACAATACAACAAAAAACAACCCATGGTTGTAGCTTTTTATCAGTTTTGGAATATTTTCATATAAATAACGTTAAGTGCAAAAATTTCAACTTTCGGGTCAACTTTGACTCTACCGAAAACCAAATGGTCGAAAAACGCAATGTAAGCTAAAAACTCTTATATTCTAGTAATATTCAATCATTTACCTTCATTTTGCAACGACTTGGAAGTCTCTAGCACAATATTTCGATTTATGGTGAATTTATGAAAAAAAAAAAAATTGACGTTCGAGCGGTAACTCTTCCGAAAAAATCAGAATTTTTTTGTGCGATTGTCGAAATGTTTGCACCATTTAAAATTAGCTGTTACATAAAGTTTTATATATGAAAATGTGCGCAATTTCATGTAGAATACAACTAAAAATGATTGAAGGTTGTAGCTTATCTCTTTTTTCGAAATATTTGCATATAAATC
>NC_087213.1:45515909-45625909 GCF_015104395.2 Macrobrachium nipponense
CGAATAGATATCTCTGTTTAAAATTCTCGCAATACCAAAGACGATGAATACTAGCGTCACAGCAGTAGATGGTCATTCATGTATGCGAGAATCCCCGTTAATCAGAGACCTAAGTCTGTGATTGTTGGGCAGAGATACGGTTGGTATTCAATCAAAGCAGGTGAGAAAGACATATCCAACGTGCATCTCGAAGCGCCCGGCAGCTGATCTGAATGCCTCGGGCAATTTCAATACGCAGTAGCTGTCGCTGACTCGTCATCCTGAGTTTGCAAGTAATCCTTTCCACGAAGGAATGCATTCGGCTAGAACCACCGAGCATAAAAAGATATGCTCGAGCATTATATTTATGCGAAACGAATTTTGTTTGGTAAATATAAAAGCTTAAATGGTGTTGTTGTGACAACACCATAAGTATATAAAATTGAAACTGAAACTCCAGGGAGGTTGCGGCAACCCCGAGTTGCAGTTCAATTAGAATACTTCTCTCTAACGTCGCAATCCGTAGAGTAAACCAGATATGCGCCTACCCCTCGGACCATTTCAACTGCTTAGCAGAATCATATCGCGAGGTTAATATACGTAGTATATTTGAAGGATTTCTGAACAACGATCTCCATCCTAAATTCTTTCCCTTCAAGAAAACAAAATAAGGATTGGAGATCGACCGCCTTCGATCTCTAAGAAAGAGAGAGAAGGAGAAGTCTTCCCGAAGGAAAGCTTCAATGGTGCACAGAATAACGAGACGACAATTCAAGCCTAACTGGATATTCCCGTCCGTTCTCTCTAATCCAGGCTGGCCGCCACTGTGAGATATCTTCCTTCGGCGACAGTCTTCTCCAACGCTAAGAACTCCAGGAATTCGAGCATTCCGCGAGATCCCCCGATTATTAGTGGTAACAATTTATCGGGAATACTCGTCTAACTCTTTGGGACAGTGGTCTCGCCATGTGTGCTAGAAATTCTGCAGAATTCTAAGCGCCCAGCGAAACCCCCACCCCCCGCATTCGTTAAACGAATAATCAGTTGGTTGTCCTCTCGATTCCCGTAGAAATCGGAGATGGTGCAGGGTCCCTCCTCCACGACCGGGATTACGTCAGGTAGGACCCGAAGGTCCCCCCGGTAGCGCAGTCCCAATCGTGGATCCTACAGAGAAGTCTGTAGGATCCTACCCCTTTCCCTCGTAGCCGTAAGGAGAGAGGGAATGGGGAAGGAAAAAAATATTGCTCGCCCTTCCAGCGGCACTAGCCATTTGGAGACGAGAGTAGGAGCAGCCATCACCTTGTGGCGATGGCCTTTCCTCCCCCCCCACCCCCCCCCCCCCTCCCCCCCCCCCCGAGGAGGGTCACGAACTCGTGCTGTAGGTAAGCATCTGCCACCACTGTGAACTTCGTCTGCGTGGGGCTGATCGACACCTGACAGGAGAGCCAAAACCGTCCTCTGACTCATTCCAGTCCTCGTCGAGATCGAAACCTCTCAGGAGGACGGAAGGGGGGGGGAGAAGAGCTGCAATACTCCGAAAAAACGCCGCTGTCGCGGCAGAGGAGGGGAAGTAGCTTGCCCGACCGGCTAGACCTGAGCAAGCCTTTTCGTCCGGAGACGAGAGGCTCTCCTGATTCAGAACCGAGTCGAGAAGTTCTTATCGCGGCAAGCCCACCGTCAGTCTGGTTCCCTACTCAGGCTCGAGAACGACTTGAGCCGTGGAGCGGCGATCCTCTCCCCAGGTCGTTGTGCTGACGAATCAGTGCAATAACCTGGGCAAAGTTACTCTGAATCTCGGAAGTTACAGCATCTTGAGGAGTAGGACCGTCCAGTCCCTCCAACAAGAGCAGCTCCCAAGACCCTCCTCCTTCAGAAGAAGGACCAGCAACAGATCCCTGACGGTTGCCTCCAATCACTTGCGCGTACGTCCTGGCTGGTCCTAAGACCATACTTGGCACGTGCGGCGTCGTGACGGGACCGTGAGCGGCGCATCTCTCACGATCACTCCTATATACCTCGCTCTTCCCGGCGTATGCCGAGGAAGTTGAAGGTATCGGAGAGACAGAACTGACGCTACCCCCTCCCCCCCCTGACGGTCGCCTCCAATCACTTGCGCGTACGTCCTGGCTGGTCCTAAGACCATACGTGGCACGTGCGGCGTCGTGACGGTGGGATCGTGAGCGCGCACCTCTCACGATCACTCCTAGCTACCTCGCTCTTCTCGGCGTACCCCGAGGAAGTTGAAGGTAGTGGAGAGACAGACCTGACGCTCCCCCCCCCCCCCCCCCCCCCCCCTCCCCTCGCTGGCAATGGACCCGAGCGTACGTGGGGGTGTGGCAGCCGATCCCCACCCACCGCGGTGGGGATCGATCTGCAGGCCTGGCCGTGCCGCTCACCTGTGGCGAGCGGCTCGACTGAGCACGTCGACCCCGGTCCCGTGCGTCAGACGAGCTGCTGCTGGCTACCGTATCCGCCCGGTCCCTGTGGGAGCGGCGGTCAGGTGAACCTGAGCCAGAGCTCGCTTTCGCGGTGAGACCGGTAAGCGTCCTCGTGGCACCGTCAAAAAAAAACCGCTGGTACCAGCCGGTCGAGGGGACCTGGGGGACCTCTTCCCAGCCTCAACCCGTGGCCGGTCAGAGACCGTCACGTCCACCCGAGGTACCGGCTGGTCGCTACGAGAGCGGCCGCTGGCCTGGCGAGAGTCACCTGAGCGGCTCTCGACAGTCTTCTGCTCCGTGCCTCGGTCATGACGCTGAGCGAACTCAGGCGTCTTAACTTTGGCTGCACGGTCACCCGAAGGAGACCGTACACTCGGAACTTCTCGCGGGACGAGAAACCGAACCGGTACCTGGCTTAGCAGCAGAGCTACCAAGACCATGGCGAGGGTGTACCAGCGGTAGCCAGTACACCCTTGGTCCCTGTCTTCTTCTTCTTCTCAGAAGAGGAGACGGGCCCCGTTCCCGAAGGAACAGAAGGACCAGCAGAAGAACCCCCCGTCACACCAGAGTGAGACGAGCCCTTCGAAGTTCCCGAAGGAGTCTTCTTAGGGGGAACACCCGGGTTACCAGCTGGTTGCTGCAAGAGCGGCCGCTGGCCTGGCGAGAGTCACCTGAGCGGTTCTCGCCAGCCTTCTGCTCCGTGCCGCGGTCTTGGCGCCGAGCGAACTCTGGCGCCGAAACTTTGGCTGCACGGTCTCCCGAGGGAGAGCGTACACTCGGGATCTCCCGCGAAACGAAGACCACCGAGCCGGAACCTGGGCGTAGCGGCATCGCCGCTAGCACCAGGCGAGGAAGTACCAGTGCTAACCGATACTCCTCTGGTCCCCGTCTATCTCTTCCTTACGGAAGGGGAGACGGGCCCCGCTCCCGAAGGAGCAGGAGGACCAGCAGAAGGACCCCCTGTCCCACCGAGGTGGGACGGACCCTTAGAAGTTCCCGAAGGAGACTTCTTGGGGGGGAGGCAGCCTTCTTCTTCTTCGGCTTATGGGCCTTAGAAGTCGAAGACGAAGATGACACCTTCCTCTTCTTCGTCAGCTCACGCAGGACAGTCGTCAGGTCCTCCATCCAGGCCGGAGTCGGGCCTATTGCCGAAGCAACATGCCCGACTGCACCTGTCCGGAAGGACCTGGGACTGGGGAAGACACACCATGGGCAGGACCAGCATGGACAGGCGCAGGAACCAGGAGCGACAGGAACAGCGTGTTTACAGCGGCAGTGGTAAACACAGAAGGGACAGCCAAACCAGTAGCGGGAACCACATCAGCGGCAGGTACGGCAGGCCCAGCCATCGCCTCGTAGAATCATCGGCAGCCAGCGGAAACCTGGGTACTGACGGCCGGTCCAGGGGCAAGCTGCTGGAACAGCGGAAGTCTGGGGCAGGCAACACGAAGAAAACACAGGCGGCGGCGGCATACCCCTCCTCGGTACGGCGGCAACCGGCCCTAGTAGCGGCAGACGGCGTCACCGACACAGCATGGGGAGTGTAGACCAGCGGGGGGAAGCAGCATAAGCGGCCGTGGAGGTTGTAGTGGAGACCGCTCCAAGGTCACCGCCCCAGACCTCGCTAGACGCTGCAGCAGATCGTGGATGCTAGGCACGCCCTGCAGCCGCAGTGGCCCATACCTGTCCAAGGTCGTCTCCCACGGATGTAGCACCTGCGGTAGCACAGACAGATTAGTAAGAGGAGTTCCCTCACGCACGGGGGGGAGACATGCCCCCGCCGCCGAACGCAAGGAAGACCCAAATACAAAATACAATGAGGAAGCTGAGCGGGGGGCAGGAAAGAAGACGAAGAATCGGATACCAAGGGAGTCGCGGGAGAGCTTTCCGACGACTTCCTGGCAGACCTTCGCTTCCCCTACCCCCGCACAGCAGTGAAAAGTAATATGAAAATGAAACAGAATACTGCACTTGCGATTCACTTCATAGAACTTAAAGGGGGAAAGATCAATTCCCGGGTAAGAGCGGAAACTTGATCCATAATAATATGATGCTATCATAAAATATATATGAAAATGAAACAGAATACTGCACTTGCGATTTTCACTTTCACAGAAATAAATCGTAAGGATTAATTCCCGGGTAAGAGCGGAAATTGATCCAAATTTAAATTTGATGAATTAATACATGAAAATGAAAAGAATACTGCATTGCGAATCCACTTTCATTGCATTCTATTCATACAAAATAAGAGGCTCGTGCCGAGCGCAATCACGTTCTCGGCAACGAACGCACAGGGCAAAAATATAATGAAAAAGAGTACTTACATCTTTCAATTACACACTTTCACCCAAAATACATGACTCGGCGCGAGTGCGCCCGCCCTCGGCACCGAGACATAATTCAAGTCAATTTCATGAAAAGAGCGGAAATCGCCGCATCTACGGCGATAGCTCCATGATTCATAATTAAGTAATGAAAAATGAAAAGAAAACAGTGTACTTACAGTTTCATTTTCAAGTCAAACAAACCATTAGTAGAAAACACGATATAAACAAAGCATACGACGATGAAGCGGGCAGAGAGCGACGAACACGTCCTTCACACCCGCGGCCGAAAGCAAAAGTGGTTTTTCACCTCTCGGGCGCGCAGGCGCGCGCACGATTGGACAAGCAGTTAACTACCGTTCTCCCCTTGTTCGAAGCTTACGACCACGACCGTCCCAGCTGCCGCTAGTTACCTTCCTATTGTTAAAGGACCGAGGGTTTGTATTACGTATCGGAACAAATTATAATGTAGGGACTATGTTTATGCGATACTACTAGTGATAGGTGTCTCCTATCTATTTGGTAATGTATATTAGTGGCCGTGATATGACGTTTTTTATCACTGCATTTCATTCACGTCAATTTTGCCATATGGAAAATAGTTTTACACAATAACATAACATAATGTTCTAAAGATATCAGTGACTGTTTTTAACGTCATTACATATGATTTCTTCCATCTTTGAAAAGAAAAATAGATAAATAAGGCATGAATCGTGCATCAGGCAGGTGAATGAAAAATTATGAAACTCTGCCACCAGTTTTTTGGCCGACAGTACACTAATACTCTTTATTTACAGGTACAGTATAGGTTATGTTAGGTACTGAATGGTCCAAATTGTTTTATTTCATTATTTATTGGTCAATTTAGCTTTATTATAAAATTTACTGTGGTGTTTTTGTAGGGCTTGGAATGAATTAGGCAATTTACATGTAAAACGTAGTTCGAGATACGAAAAAAATCAGGTTACGAAGGCCGCTTCGGAACGGATTAATTTCGTATCCTGAGGCACTATTGTACTATTCACTTCTGATAACCTCCCGTCGCCAGAAAGATAGTATTCTTTGATACTTCTTTCTTGTTCCAGCCAGTACTAACAAATAACCTTCGACACCCCGGTCTGAGGTATCAATTTCTTTTTTGATAGTAG
Source organism: Macrobrachium nipponense (assembly GCF_015104395.2). Classification (NCBI taxonomy): domain Eukaryota; kingdom Metazoa; phylum Arthropoda; class Malacostraca; order Decapoda; family Palaemonidae; genus Macrobrachium; species Macrobrachium nipponense. The sequence goes on from NC_087213.1 coordinate 45,521,805, forward strand.
CATAGCGCCCGAACTGGACATAAGAGCATTTCACTAGGATCATTGCCAACAAAATATGCATGGGATGAAATCAAAACAGACTCGAATCTGTCATTAGGAATCAATGAAATCTGAGTTTTTGCCACGAATTCCCAGACAAATTTGAAAGACACTAAACTTCAACCCCTTGAGTGTTTAACCTCAAAAGAGAGGCCATGAAGTTCCCCCACTCTTTTGATTGATGCTGCTAAGTAAAAATACCGTCTTGAGGTTTAAAGCAGTATCCTAATAACCCCATAAAAGGGTCATACAGGCCGTGAGTAAGGCTGTTAAGAACTAGCGTCAAATCCCATTTAGGAGGCTCGAGTTCTCTAGGTGAACAGGATTCTTCACACACTTTTAAGAGCATAGGGATCTCCCATGAAGAAGAAAGATCCACTCCTTTCAGACAAAGAACTACAGTGGACCCCCCATATTCCCGTTCTCCAGATTCGTGAACTCACGCATTCGCGGATTTCTATCTGGAATATTTTACCCCATTATTAGCGGAAAATTCACCTCTTCGCAGTATTTTTCTGAGAAATATCCACAAATTTCTGGGGATTTTTTTATCAATTTAATCATAAAATGCACTTTTTGTGATAAAACTATTAACAGAATCAGGTATATAAGGTTTTAGTGGGTTTTTCTTGAATTTTAACTAACAAATAAGGAGCTTTTAGGCATTTTTATAGGGGTTCCAACTATTTGCAGGGGGGGGGGGGGGGGGGGGTCTGGTAAGCATCCCCACGAATAAGGGGGGACCACTGTAGTAGTCCTAAAGAAGCCTTATAACCCTTAATGGCTGACACAGGAAGGAGCTTTTCCTTAAGTAGGAAAATGAGAAAGCTACTTGCTGAATAGACATTCCAAATGATGAAAACCCCTTTGATGATACCAATCCAGTAGACTGCCCACTTTCCCTGGTGCATAGCTTTTGATGATTTCCTGAGAACCTAGACATTTCTGACGCTGCCCAGGGAGAAAAGCCTCTCAGTCGCAGGAGATACTGGATAGTCTCCAACCATGAAAAGATAGGGTCTTGACAGACTGCTAATATCTTTTGACATAGGGCTGACAAAGAAGATTGTGCCAAGGAGGAACCTCTCTCGGATCTTTGGGTAGCAGAGCTAGAAGATTGGGGTACCACTCAGCATGTGGCCAAAGGGAGCTACCAAAGTCATCCTGAGGTTCTGGGAGGTCATTACCTATTGATCACCTGACAAATTAGACAAAAGGGTGGAAAGGCACAAACATCCAGGTTGTCCCACAGATATTGAAGGGGGTCTTCCGCTGATGCCCAAGGGTCCGGAACTATTGAGAAGAATACTTCCAGTTTCTTGTTGAAACAGGTGATGAACAGATCCTCCATCGGCATTCCCAGAAGGAGAAACAGCCTTTCCGCCACTTCTTGGTGTAATGACTGACCATTATGTTCCCAAGACTTGATTCTAATAACTCAATTTGTCTGCCACTGCGTTCCTTTTGCCTGGAATGTACCTGGCTGACAGAACCACAGAGTTGTTTATTGCCCACTGATGTAATTGGACTGTCAAATTGTGAAGATGGTGAGAGACTAACACCCCCTTTTGTTTTTTTGTTTATATAAGCCACCACCGTGGTGTTGTCAGACATCACAACAACAGATTGCCCTACTACCTGATCGTGAAACTCCTGAAGGACTAAAAAACATCACTTTTAGTTCCATGACACTGATGTGAAAATGTTTTTCTTCCAGGCCCCAAATTCCCAAAGTCAAAAGATCCTCCATATGAGGCCCCCCCACCCTTTGGTCAAGGCATCCAAGAAGAAAAGAATCTTTGGGAGAGGAGCATGAAGGAGCATCTCGATGATCAGGTTCCCGTTGCCCAACCCAATGCCACTAGTGCAGCAGATAAGTAGAAAAATGCTTGTCTGATACCTGCATGAAATTTGGAACAAGTGCTCATTTTAACCCCTTCTTTTAAAAATCTGGGTGTCTACGCAAAATTTCAATATGGCCACCACTTTTCAAGATGGCCGCTAGTTGTTTTGATTTCTGACACTTTGAGTAAGTCATTGTTGAAATAAATACATCAATCATTATTCACATAATGTCTTCCTGTGCAGCAGAGTTAATTGAAGATACACGTTCTCGGCGGGGCACTGGTTTTGGCATAGATAGCCATGCCCATGAACACTGGAAAAGGAGTTTCCCTATCCTCTGAGTGTTGATGTACACTTGTCCCTTCCTTCCGTTCTGAGAAGCAGTTGCCCTGCAGGAGCTGAGAAATAGCAAGGTCTGATTTTGATGAGCCAAACCTTAGCTGTGACTTTATGTCTGCTCCACATTCATCCATATTAGTGAACTGAAGCAGACTTTGAGGTATGGCATCACTGATGCATCCTTCACCAAAGGTGCCGTCAAACCTGAAATGATGATCCAGAATATGCTTCCTCAGTATCTTTGCTGCTTTAGCAATCACAAGTGTATCAGAGTAGTAGTCAGATGCCTGATATAGGGCTAAAGCTACATCTTTCTGCAAGGGAAGTAGCACACTTCTTCCCTTTTTGTGTGGTTCTAATTCAGGGGTATTTGCTAACAATTTGTCCTTTAATCTTATTGTATTGACAATGGGTGAGGTAATGCCCAATTGTTCCACACACTGCTGGTATAATTGAGATATGACTGCAAGAGGTAATATGGCAGGACCATCCAAACTCAAGCTGATTTCAATGTTATAATTAACCAGCTCAATAAAACCAGTCTAAATACATTTGATTCTTCACTCTGACATTGTTCTTTCTCAAGCTTTCTAAGATGGGATCTCTCCCTATTATAAAGGCCAGTGAGATATACAAGATGGAATTTCAGCGTCATTAGGTGTGTGAACGCACTCGAGATGCTTTTCTGAAGAGAATGCAGAGGTTCTCGCTTTAATGCAACAGGACCACTGCTGGCAGCAACATGGCTAGCAGAGTCGTGGTTGCCAGAGCAGTGGAACATGCATCATCCTCAAGACACATCCCAGCCCTCCTCGAGATTGAAAACTCATGCGAAGAGGGCTGTACAGGGGACTTCCTCCCAGCTTCTCCAGATGTCCTGTCCCAGGGAACAGCAACATCAACCCTGGCCCCTGAAGAACAACCAGGCTTGGTCTTCACAGGTGGGTCCGAGCCACGGCTCGGTCCCTGCTCCCACCCTACGCCACTGCCATGGCGGAGAGAAGACTCCTCGTCCTTGGCTGTGGATGACACCTCACCTACGCAAGCAAAAGTCGGGTTAATGGGGTGGGTAGGTTCCCCCTTGCTACGAAGGAACATTCCCCAGGTCTGCAACCACAGCCACATCCCTCCTCTTCCCTCTCTGACTCATCGGAAGGGGAAGAAAAAGCAAAAGCCTCCCTGAAGGGGATGGCAGTAAGTACAGGACAGTTGCTGGAAGAGAGGTAGGAAGAGGAGAGGTTAGCTACCATGGGCGTGGTGGGAGGCATCTTACCTCTCGCCACCAACTTAGTCTTCCTAATATATATCTTCTTCCCGGCAAACTTCTCCCACTGCAACACAGACCACAAGGAACACTCAGCACACTTATCATGGATGTTACATTCACGCCCTCGGAATGATGAGAAGAGGGCATGACGATCAATTTCTACTGGGGCACGGATCTTGCCACACCTCTTACCATCTACCCTGGGGCAGTGCCGGTTGGGGGCCTACGGCACAGGCTGTTGCAATTCATGGGTTTACACTGTACCTAATTTTCATAAACACACTATCACAGAAAATATCACACAAAAGGAAAAATCCAACCAGGATTGGAGAAGAAATCAGCAATAACAGTCGGGTAGACAGTGGTGAAGAACACGTCCATCCACATCAACGGCAAACTGGAATGTTTAGGTCCGGTTGAAGGGACTACCAACGACCAGACCAGTTGTTTAAAGATTTCAGTGGCCGTGTAAAGGCTACGCCTTAAGTAATTCTTGTCATAAAGGACTGAGGGTTTATACATCGTGTAGGAACAAATGAAGGAACCTGGCACCAACTGGGACACAGAGAATTAGTGGATCAAATCTTAGGGGCTAGCTTGACAGGTACTTTTTTGATTGGTCTAGAGGGAGGTCACAGGTTAGTCCTTGGCCTAGACTGTGGCTTGTCTTCCCCTTCAAAAGGGGAGATAGTAAAGGGGAGAAAGACTTGGATGAAGAGGTAATAAGCTTTTTTTCTATGTCTGATTGATTGAGCAAAACGGTCCATGGTGGAGACTTTTCCTGCAAGTCCGAGAGCACTTCTTTTATCGTCTTGAGGAAACGGATAAGCGTTATTTAAAGGCGAGAATAAAAGAGCCGACTGGTGACCCCTTTAACTGTACCAGAGCATCAGAGCTCTCTCTTCTTTAGTATCCCCATCGAGAAAAAAGAAGCCAGTTCACAGGACCCATCCCTTGGCGCCTTGTCTGCACAGGACAACACTCTGAGCCAATCTGAAGCAAGGTCCTCTGCAAGAGCAAGGCAGTCCTCAATTTTTCTTGCCAGTGTGCCCATGGTCCAGTTGAGAGAGCTAAACATTTCTAGGACTTTAACAAGGTTTTTGAATAAATGTCCCAATTCGGGGAACAAGAGGATCTTTGCAGACACAAACGCCAAATGCCTTGAAGAATTCAATAACCCGGAGAAGTCCCCCTGGGAGGAGGCAGATGCTCCCAAGAAAGGAGCTTCTCCAGTAGCATAAAATCTATAACTCTTCTTGAGGAGCTTCAAAGGGGGAAAAGCAAATGAAGCTTTTCTATTAACCAGCCACTTTTCAACCTCTCGAAGTACCTTCTTAGAAGAGGAGGAGAGGTCCATCTTTGGGAGTCCAACACCTTCAGGAGTCTATTTCTTCATGAGGAAAGTAGAGGATGGAGAAACTGGAGTGGCAGCTACAAAGAAGTCTGGGAAGTTCAAAGAGAACAACTTCAACAATCAGGACATTAACCCCAGACTCTGATCTACTGCATCCTCTTCTGAAGAAATTGGGGACAACAAATTGTCTTTACTCTGCATGGTTAAAGGCTTCTTCCTAAGAAAAATCATTAACTCTTCCAACTGATGTTTAAGGGGCACTAAGGAAAAATCTTTCTGAATAGAGGAAGGAGAAGCAGACGGGTGATGAACAGTCTGAGGAGGGCGGCATTAGGACAAGTGTGGTTGTCAAGCAGTCCGAAGAGGCAGACAGAAAAACTTGCTCTAAATCAGCGAAAGACTCTGGGCAATCCCAAATCCAGGGATGACGAGCTGCCTTAGAAGCTTGAAGGATGAACCTCAAAGCTATAAGAAGGCTAAGGGCTGTCCTGATCTCCCTGTACTTCTTAACAGGAGGAGAACTGTCAGCAGTGGCAGCATGTCTCTTCAAGGGTCAGGAGACAGAAGCTTGACAATGATGATGCCTCCTGTCTGGGGAATCCTGTCTGGGGAAGAGTCCACTGAATCTGATGACAAGCGATTTGCACTCAAAGAGAAACCTTCCCAATGGCACTCTGTCGACACCTGGGGATGTTCAACAGGCTTGACAGAGAGGGCAACTGTCCGTGGGCAAACTCCACCAGTCTCCCTTGGACTTACGGTGTGTCTTCTCCCTGTGTGGGGGAATGGGACAGGGAGCTTCGTCTACAAGCACCAGTGGGATGAACAGCCACCTCCTCAAGAATCACAACACTACCACAAGGCACTGCAATAGCACTTTTGAGAGATGACCTCTCCACAAAAGACCTGAAAGAGGTACATAACTTCAATATAGCATAAGTGAGAAAACTGAACTTTTTTGTCAAACTTAGAATTGAGACTGGCAATGGTGCCAGGAATAGAAGCATTAGTGTCTAGAATCAGAGTTACAGGTAAAGGTGTAGGGAGGGCTAAGGATCGGTTACATGATAGGAGGTTAAGAAGGAACAGACAAATCGTCAACTACTTTAGGAAAAGCCTCTACAGAAGCCCTACTTTCAGCCCTGGGAGCTGCTTTCCTCTTCCTGTTTCTAGTAAGCTTATCCAGGTATGATTTTAAAGCTTTCCATTTATTTTCATCCCAATTCTTACACGCCGGACATGTTAACTCTTTTGAACATTCCTGCCCCCCACTTAATACATTTTGTGTGCGAATCATAAGACAGTTTAGTTAACCTAGTCTTACACCCTTCTACATAACACATTATGCTATAAGAACTGGAGTCTGACATAATGAAGCTACAGTAATAACTAATTATGCTAATCACCACAAAATCAACTAAGTATGTCACCAAATACTGGAAAGTCACCAAATACTTAAAAATATCAAAGAGAATGACAAATGATGACTGCCAAAAACCACTGATGTTAGTCGGGAGCCAGCAGAAAACAAATTGGAACCCTCTGCAGTTTTGTACCTGTCGTTCCTGAAAGTCAGTGGGCCCTATTCACCTACACTAGCGATGGTGGCACCACCGCAAAATTTTAATTTTTAACTGCAGTGGTAGGAAGCTTTCAGCTATACTATGTAATTGCTTGGTAAGTTACACATGTAAAATCCAGTCTTCACCACCTGGAGAACTTAAGGACCAAGATATAGGGGAGAAAGAGAGACTACTTTTAAGAAGTGTCTACAAACTACTTCCAATCACAGATTATGTTACTATGAAGTAATGAGTCTGCTGAAACAAATGAACACTCACAGTAACTGCATAGGAGGAAATCAGCTTCCAACTATGCAATTGCATAAAAGACATATATCACAAATAAAAGGAAAATATTTATGATGTGAATGAAAACAATGAAAAGGAATATATGAAAACACAAGGGAAAACTTCACAGTTAAAAACGTTAGCAGTGCATGAAGCATCATGTGAAGTGGGGCCTCTAAATTTTGAATGTTTTGAGCTGGTGTGATAGGTAATTGCTTCCTTCACAGAAATAAAATACTATGTGATTACCACTTTGTGATGAAACAAATCAGCTTTCCCTTATATACAAAGCTGTATTTACACTGGCTTACTACCAACCCTGCAAACTAGAATCACTTTACATCACATAATAAAAATTGGGAGTGCCAAAGACAGTGTCTTCACATCTCTAAAGACGAATGAATACTCATGCAATATGATATTGTTATGATACAATAAAGTTTTATACATACTTACCTGGCAGATATATACAATTAAATGGCCCACCCAGCCTCCCCTCAGGAGACAGCTGGAAGAAAAAATATGAATTAGAAAACGGGTATGGTTCCTATTCCCGCCACCCAGCGGCGGGGGGGTAGATCACCTGACCTACCTGCCGCGTGTGCCGCGAAATTCGAATTTCTGTCGGACGACGGAGTAATAGCTATGTATATATCTGCCAGGTAAGTATGTATAAAACTTTATTGTATCATAACAATATCATTTTTATACATTCAACTTACCTGTCAGATATATACATAGCTGATTCACACCATTGGTGGAGGGTAAAAGACAGCTATTACTGAATAGACAGGTAAACAACATACGTTGTAGGTATAAATAAATAAACCTTGGTTCCTATGTTTAGACGAAGGGTCGACTTCCTAGCTATTGCTAGTAGTCTGCTTCATCTCAAAGAGCCTCAGCGAGGATGTGACCTATGGCTAAGAGTTCTTGTAGATCTGTCAATGGGGTCTTATCCACTTACTTGACAGAATCTAGTGGTCATTTGTCAATGGGGTCTTATCCACTTACATGACAATACACCAATGCCTATTGGCATAATTTAAGGAGCACAACACCGATCCCGATCACCTGATCCTAACACGAGGGTTTGTGCTTAATTTGAAAAGAGCTATCCCCAAACTCATTTCAAATAACCCCAGAAAATAATACACTTATGTTAAAATTAAAAAAAAAAATTTTAATTCACTAGTTAAGGATCAGTGTCGGCTCCCTATCCCAGCAACGCATCCGTGGACACGTATAACAAAGAGAGAAGGATCTCTCATAGGCCCACTTGATCTCCTTCGTGCAAAGAGAAGTCAACACAGAGTTGCATCTCCCGTTATTACAGCTAATATGACTCTCATGACATATTGTTATGGAAAGAACAAGAATTGTTAAAAGCTCGCACTTCAAGCGCTTTTAATTCTTAGCTGTTTGAAGGAAACATCAAGTTACTCAAGAAGTGCTTTAGAGATTCCACTCTTCCAAAGAAGACCAGGACTTTCTTTGCAACAGATCTCTTCTGGATGAAGCCCAGAGCCTGGCTTGCGCCTGGCTGCCTGCCTGGCGCCTCGCGCCTGCCTGGCGCCTCGCGCCTGCCTGGCGTCTCGCACCTGGCTGGCGCCTCACTCACGCCTGGCTAGAGCCTGGCGCCTCGCGCCTGGCTGGAGCCTCGCGCCTGGCTGGAGCCTGCCTGGCGCCTCGCGCCTGCCTGGCGCCTCGCGCCTGCCTGGCATCTCGCGCCTGGCTGGCGTCTCGCGCCTGGCTGGCGCCTCGCGTCTGGCTGGTGCTTCGCTTGCCTGGCGCCTCGCGCCTGGCTGAGGAGGATCATACTTTATACTTCAGTTGCTAACGAGCACTCTTCCTACATGTTGACGAGTTCTCTCGTTGCAAAATCTTCCCTATCCTTGCACGAAGGCAGGGAAAGAGCCTGGAAGTTTAAGGAGACTCTGAGCTGAAATTGGGAGGATTCCCGATTTCTAGCTCTTTAAATATATCTCTTCGAACCTTCTGGGAAGTAGTTTTGAGCCCTCATCGTATTCCAAAGACTCTGTCAGCAAACGTTTAAACCTTATCTTCTTTTGTAGATAACAACGTAAATACATTGCCTGGACAACGAATCCTTTATCTGAAAGCGTTGATCCAGGAATAAAAGGTTATAGTTCTTTTGCCAAACATACCATGCTGGCAGGAACCCATTGCCGAGTCTTTCTAGAATTTGATTCCAGATTCCAAGCCCAAAATCTCACTCGTCCTTTTGGTCGATTAGTACCAAGAGAAACATTGATGAGGAGCAGTTCCATCTTGTCGGAACATAGAATCTGAGGCCCAAATAGGATCCCATTGTAACTATAAGATCTCCAAGTCTTGTCGTATAGAGGTATTGTGTAAGATCCCGAAGATCTTAATGCTCTGCTATCTCCAATTCCCTTTATAGAGACAGAGTATAGCCTTTTACTGCGTTCTTTGATAGCAGATATATACAAAGGTAATTCTTCCCTCTGAAAGGGAAGAAAAAACCGCTATGTGGTTCACAGAGGTATTGGAAGAGGACAGTTTCCTCATTCCCTCAAGCACGATCTGCAGTAATTATATATCTTATCCATGACTACTGTCATTTACCTTGAAACATCCTCTCATTCATGTCCACTTCTGGTCAGTCTGCACGCAGACAGACTCAGAGTGGAGAGGTTGTTAAGGTCCATTTAAAATAGATGCTGAAAGAATATTCAGACTGTCTTGGAAAAGACTTCCAAAACCTGCTGTGAGAAGAACGTGACCTCTGAGAATCCAACCTCTCTAAGTCTAAAATGAGGCATAACATATATCCTCTCTTTCTTTGACGCCCTTTGTCTTACATTCTGTAAAGAGTTTATCTTTTAGGGGAAAAAAAGACTAAATTTTATTCCCCTTTCTATAACATAAAGATGGCGTATATTGCTACCTCTCTCTTATATTCTTTCTTCCTGTCCTCGTCCCTGGCAACGAGAGAATGGAAAAATTCTATCATCGTTATTCTGCAAAACAAATTATTATTATCCTATTCTCCTACTAACTGATCCAGGATCGAGGAGAATCATTCAAGATTCCTATCCTAGGACATCAGGTCGTAATGTACGGTTCAGATACTTGAAAGAGGAGAAGCCTCTCACCCAATACTGAGAGCTCCTACGAGTCTTTTCCAGTACCAAAACATTACAAGGTCTCCCTGTTATATGTTTACATAGGAGTAGGATAATATACCATCCTGTTAATAACAATGAAAGAGGAGAAAGAGGAGCTGCATGGTTCAAGGGACTAGCTGAAACGTGCAATAAAAAAGGGGTTGCCAAGGTCTTTCTAAAACCTGCACCCAGATTAACTTATGAGTCCGATATATTTTCTATCACTTGTCTCATAAGGTTGAGGAAAGCGAGAGACCTCTAAAGATATCAGTTCTCTTCACCATGTAAAGGTCTATAAAGCAGAACCCACTTATCCTGACACGTACTACGTTCGCCTGTGCGATATCTAGAATAATTGTCAGTAGAGGGTTGATCTGGCAAAAAGAGTTTCTCCCAAAACAACTCCTCTTGCCAGGAAAGAAGTCACTCACGTGACCACTATATTACCTGACATGAGAAGTCTGTTCTTGTTAGACACTTCCGCAATTTCAGTTAATCCTGACAAGGGCCACGGCCGCCTGTGCGACAACTTGTGTCCCTGTCAGGAAAAAACTGATCTTGTGTCAGTTCTCAAAGAGGAAACTCTTGGAAAGTCTATCTCCAAATACTGAGAAATTGGAGATCCTGATGTCTTGCGCCTGGCTGGCTGGCGCCTCCGCCTCGGCCTGGCTGGCGTATCGCGCCTGGCTGGCGCTCTCGCGCCTGGTTGGCGCCTATCGCCTGGATTAAAGCCTGGCGCTGACGCCTCGCGCCATGCTGGCGCTCGCGCCCTGGTTGGCGCTATCGCCTGGTTAAAGCCTGGCTGGAGCCTTTATGGCCTAATACTTGCAACCTTGGTCAGGAAATCTCGATATCAAAATAAGAAGAGGGGCTGTAAGAATCCTATAATTCTACAGTACTTCCATAGTTGGATGTTTCTTCTCAATTTTCCTCTAATACGAGTATATCGGAAGGGGATTTATTCTTTCCTCGGTTAATTCTTCCGTATCCCCCCCCTCTCTTTTTTCCTGAACGAGAAGGACCACTCCAGTGCGAGGGACTGAGTAACTTCCCAGCTCTATGTAGGAAAGCATAATTTGCTCTAAGGTATATCTATTAACTAATTATTTTCTAGTTAGAGCCAGGCGTCTGGCTGGCGCTTATGATTCCTTATGGCATGGTTTGAGGAAAAGGAAGCAGTCTACAGGAAGACTGTTCGTCTTCTTCTTGCTAAGAGATCTATGAAGAAGACTTCTCGCAGGTTCTCACAACTCTTTGCAATAAATGTTAGACATACTTTAACAGTTATTATCGTCGATCGAGGTTCTCACGGACTCGCAAATTCTTGCATTGCTTTTATTTAATAACTCGCTCAAACGAGAAATATTTTGGATGGTTCTCTAGGCTTATTGCACAAAACTGGCGCAATTTGCGCCAGGCTGGCGCCTCCTACTAATTATCTTTATGTTATGTGCCAGAACATCTGTGTCTTTATGGTACCCGACATCCTTTCATATGTTAATTCCGTTCTTATTATGAAAAACTTTTATATATGTAGTATAATCCATTCAGGGAAACCATTTCCCACTAAAAGAATGTTTCCCATCCGACTCATACAACTTCTGCGCAATATCCGATTCTAAATACGGTTGTGTCCTTTCTCGAAAAGACTTAACCATACCGTAGTCTTGAAGTGAATCTCTATTACATCTCTCTTCTCACTAAGTATGTATTCTAATAAGCCATGCTTTCGTAAGTATGAGTGCATTAAATAATATCATGTTCTGCTGCATTAGAATCCTTTAATCATGTTACCTACGGTAAACAGCATTGAAAGGTTGTAATATCCTTCTTATTGAAAGATTCCTAACAAAAGACAGACAATATTTTATTTTATGATAGCTTCAGTATTCCCTCAATCCGAGGCTAAGACCACGATTGTAGGGAAGAGGATACGGTTAGTTATCCCATTCCGCAGGAGAGAGAGCTGTAAACGACCTCTCACGACTGAGAACAAGGATGGTAACTGCGACTGCGTTGGTCTTCAAAGCGAAAGCAGTCTGGCCTTCCCTTTCCAGAGTTGCCAGTTATTCCATTAAATAAAGGAATCTTATAAATTATTATCGAACTTCAGGAAGTTTTTATATAAGCATAATTAAGCTAACGAGACTTCGACAAGTCTAGAAACTAAATAGGTGTCGTCTAAACAATTCTTTTAAACCTATTCCTTCCTAGGAAAGTCCTAGAAGGGTACTGGTAATTCATGGAAACCTCTTCTAACACGAAGAAAAATGTTCTATCCTACTCTCAATCCACCAATAAAGATATGCTTCTCCGATCACTTCTCGAAGACACGATAGCATCATATAACTCATACTCTAGCGTAATAGAAACCTCTATAATACTGTTACATTAAGGTAAACCGTATTAATTTAGGAAATTTTGTAAGGATTTCACTTGACCATTATAGCATAAATTTCGGTATGTGTATATGCCTTGCCATACCGTAGTCCTAAGGCGATTTGTCCTAAGCATGGTAGGAGCTAGAAGCTTAAAAGTCATACATATATGCTTTATCACTCAACGAGATCCATATAATTCATTCGATTGACAAACAATCTAAATCGTTCTCATCATAATAGATTTATATCTAAAAATGCACCGATGGGGAATTTTATGTTGAAATAACAATTTCATACCCCCATGGGATAGCGCTCTCGTCTAGTTGCGAAAAAAAAAAAAAAAAATGTTCGAACAATGACTTTATCACAAATGTTATCGAATGATCTCTAATATTAGAAGGCGCTAAATTGTCGCCCGATTCCGAAAGGTGGATCGATTAATGTCATTCTCATTTTGAATAATTCTACCAGAAGGCATTATACGAGGATCTTCGCCAATTTCATTCATTTGAAGTTCTTCTATCCATCGAGGAACCGTAGGCATAAAAAGGGAGAAACACTGTTTTAGGATGCCTTTCCAATGGCTATCCCTGGCAGTCTGGGACGCTCTACAGAACCTGCCTAGGGGACGCCTGACCGGTGGGGATTCTCTGAAACCTCCTTACGGTTTTCGACATTCCTTCTCCTCTGGGCTTGTGAGCTTGGAAGAGGTCTAGACCTGAGAGCGAGACAGAGCCGATCAGACGCACCCTCCATTGTAATGGGGGAACATTATATTCACTTCTTACGTTCTAAGAGTTCGCATTTGAACTATATCCAAAGTCTACAATTTGCAAATATGATATTGTAGATTCTGCGGAGTAAGAAGGTGATGAGGATGCAACAACTACTAGTACTGTTACTACTATAATTGCTCGTTAACACAAGAGCTAATAAAGCTTCTAAAGGATAGTTACTTTTCTGACTTCCCCAACTAGGAAGAAAGATATACATTTCCTCAATCAAACTCTAACACTTATTTGTATTAATGAATAAATATAAGTAATTCCCTTTCATGAAAGTATACGTAATTCACTTTCGTGAAAGTGGATGAGTGTCTACCGAAAACTTCGGTAGTTACACGTCACTAATCTTCTAAATTTTCGAAGTTAATTTTATCAAAAAAATTCTAAAAGTTAACAAAAGCGTATGCCGAACCAAAGATCCATTACTTCCCTGTAAAAGTTAGCCCAGACGATCGATGGCGATGAAACACGAAAATCCATCAGGAGGAACTGCAAACGTTGTTTACATTCCAAGCGACAGAAAAAATATGAATTAGATTGATTGATTATGGAATTTAGGGCATAGCCCAAGCGCTGGGACCTGCAAAGGTCATTCAGCGCTGCAGTATTATATGGTTAAATGAAATGAATTAGATGAATGAATACATGAATCAATTAAAACTTCTCACACAAATGACCAACTAAAACTGCAATTAAAAACACCGAACGACATACAACAACCAGGACCAAGACGATCTCACATCACATATCAACCAAACCAAAACCATTCACTCTCACTGAAAACTACTCATACTGCAACCAAAGAATCCCACAGCCGAAGTCACGCAAACACACGCAAAACCAAATACATAAAAAAAAAAAAAAACCTGACATGCATACATCCATTCAACACCATTTAATCTTTATTAAAAACAGCAAACAAAATTTTTAATAATAATCAGGTACTTAAAATGATGACTATGAACAAAAAGTAAAAAATAAAATCAACATAAAATAAAATAAAATCAACAAAAAATAAAATCAACGAGTTAAAATTTGCCATCAATTAAACTTCATAAAAAATCCCAATACATTTTAAAAAACTCACTAGTGCAGAAATATCTGCTTTGTCATCTAGAACATCGCAAGAGATTTTCCATCAAGGTGGAATCTCTGCCTCTGTTCTCTGTAATTTACACAATGCACCAAGATGTGCTCCACTGATAAGGTTGCATTACACCTAACACATACTGGTGCACTGCCACCTTCTAAAATAAATTTATAGGTTAACCTAGTGTGCCCAATACGAAGTCGCCCCAAAACAATTTCTGTTCTCCTCTCTTTTTGAAAAGAAGAGGGCCATTTTTCAATGCTTTTCCTTATCTGCTTATATTTTTTATTGTTGGCTAAGAGAGGGGAGGACCATCTCTCTTGCCATTTCCTCATGATGTCGACTTGATGGATCTCTTCATATCTATATGTGGCACTTTGGTTATCTGATACAAATTACTCACAGCCGCTTCCTTTGCATATCTGTCTGCCTCCTCATTCCCACGAATTCCAACATGAGCCGGGATCCAGCAGAAACATACCAATTTCCTGCGACACGAAATCCAAAAGAGCCACTCCTGGGCTTTTTGTACCAGAGGATGAATTGTATACAGCTGCTTTAATGAATCTAATGCACTTTTTGAGTCACTATATATTACAAAATTTTTCTTATTCGAGTTATGAATAATTTCTAAAGCTTTAACTAAAGCTGACAACTCTGCAGTGAATATGGAAGCTGACTCAGGCAATTTTGCCTCGTAAATTTCATTCCCATGCACAACTGCACACCCAACTCCACTATCAGACTTTGATCCATCAGTGTAGATCTTCACTTGTCCATCATGTTTACGGTCATGCTCCAGAAAATTCGCTTTTACCTCTTCCTCAGAATGTTGTTTTTTGTCTATTTTCTTAGAGCATAAGGAAATCTTGGGAATAAGCCATGGGGGTACAGAGGATGGTTTACTTCTTCAACTTTTTGGCGCTGAATGACCATGTCATTTAAACATTCCAACTGCCTTATTTGAAAAGGTTTGGAAGATCTTTCACCAAATTTTTTAGAGTCACACTCCTCTAAAATTTTCCGTGTGGGGTTCTCTCGAGAGCTTTTTAGTCGCATGGTGTACCGCAACCCAAGCTCTTCTCTTCGCAGATCTAAAGGAAGTTCATGAGAGTCAATGTAGATACTCTCAACGGGAGATGTCCTAAAAGCACCTGTACATATCCTTATCCCATATTATGTACTACATCCAATTCCTTTAACCTGGACTTGCAGGCAGATGAATATACCTGACAGCCATAGTCCAGTTTTGATTTACATAAGGAATCATACAGCTTCAATAAACTTTTCTTATCAGCTCCCCAGTCGAATCCCGATACCACCTTTAAAATATTGAGGGATTTTTTAACCTTTGTTTTTAGAGTGTCAATGTGACTACGCCACGTTAACTTGCTGTCAAATATTATGCCCAAAACTTTACTTCTTTTTTGTAAGGAATAAGACAATCCTTCAGTTTCAAATTTGGGATAGTTTCATTGCGGGTACATCTGGTGAAACGAACGGCCACAGTTTTAGATGAAGAAAATCGGAAACCATGTTCATCAGCCCATTTACTGATTGACATTTATTGTCTTTTGCAAGTAGTTACAGGCTGATACAGCGTCGTATGTGGTGACATAGATGGCAAAGTCATCCACAAATAGCGAAGCCCTAACTGGAGCGGAAACAGATTTCACAATATTATCAATAGCAATGGCAAAGCAGGTAACACTTAGTACGCTGCCTTGTGGGACACCTTCTTCCGTCTCATAACAAGAAGAAAACTTATTCCCGACTCTCACTCTAATATATCGGTCCCTTAAAAAGGAGTTGATAAAGTTTAACATATTGCCCCTGATTCCCATTTCATTGAGCCGTTTAACAATGCCAAATCGCCATGTTGTATCATAGGCTTTCTCCAGATAAAAAAAATACCCCTACTGTTTGGCATTGATTGGAAAATCCCTGCTGAATCTGATTTGATAGTCTCAGTAAAGGGTCCAAGGCTGAACGATTTTTCCTGAAGCCGAACTGAACAGAGGATAACAATCTGTTTTTCTCTAAATACCACATTAGACGAGAGTTCACCATTTTCTCAAATAATTTACAGACACAGCTTGTTAGTGAAATTGGTCTGTAACTAGTGGGCTGATATGGATCTTTGTTTGGCTTTATGACTGGAACTACTATGGCTATCTTCCAAGATGGGGGAATGATGCCCGTTTCCCAGACCTTATTGAGTATTTTCATTAGATATATTTTAGCATGTTCTGGAAGATGTTTAATCATGTTGTAGGTTATGTTATCTGCACCAGGGCTGTTGACTCACAAGATGAGAGAGCCTCTCGTAGTTCCCTTAGTGAGAACTTAGCATTATATGCTTCATTATTTTCAGTGTTAAATCTAATTGACACCTTGGCATTTCGAATCTTACTGAACTGTGGTGTGTAATTTTTGGAGCTTGATATGTCAGCAAAATGCTCACCAAATTTTTCTGCAACATCAGCTGGATTTGAAATAAGCACATCATTGATTTTTAGAGTAGGAGCAGGTGATGGAACAAATTTCCCACTTAGCTTTTTAATCTTTTTCCATACTAATCTTTCTGGTGTTTTAGAATTTATACCATTTATATAGTGGAGCCAAGATTTCTTTTTAGCTTTTCTAATATATTTTCTTTGTCTGGCTAAGGCCCGTTGGTATGTAGTTTTCGTTGTTCCTGAGGGTTTTGCCTTGAATTGCCTATAGCATTTTCTCACTATTCTTCGCAGTCTGCCACAGGTTTGGTCCCACCAGGGAACTGCAGGCCTGCTTGGTTTACCCTTTGTTTTTGGGATATATTTCTCGGCATTATCCAATATAGTTGCGGTCCAATAATCATATGCATCTAAGTGTGACTCAAATGACTCTACTTCCTGATGTAATTGAAAGCTTCCTTCATACTTCCTCCAATCTGCTTCATTTTCTTTCCACTTTATAGGAGATTCAGAAGGTATGTTTCTAGCATACTTTAAATGTATGGGAAAGTGATCACTTCCGTGCAAAAGTTCATCTACAGACCAGTTGAGGTCCAAGTGGACTGCAGGTGAACAAATGCTTAAATCTATAGCTGAAAAGACATTGGTGTAAATGTTATGAAACGTCATTGAACCATCATTGGGGAGGTGATACCTTGAATGCTATAGGTAGAACCATCGATGAAAAAATATGAATTAGAAAACGGGTATGGTTCCTATTCCCGCCACCCAGCGGCGGGGGGGTAGATCACCTGACCTACCTGCCGCGTGTGCCGCGAAATTCGAATTTCTGTCGGACGACGGAGTAATAGCTATGTATATATCTGACAGGTAAGTTGAATGTATAAAAATATAATGCTAGTAACCAATCAGCAATTTACTGAATATTAAATGCTCCCTGTCTCACAAATTAAAAAGCACATAAAATTTATTTATTAGAAACAGTAAGACAGATGTTCAATTTGACAATTATTCAAAACAAAATGTGCCTAATTACTTACTTGAAATCCAATACAAATTCCTTTAGTCCAATGCTAAAAATACGAAACATGTGAAAGGTGTCTGGCATCTCATTCTCTAATGACTGTTGAAATCTTTTTAGATACCAAGTGAATCTCCAAAGTAAATACTTTTGCAACCTTGACAGTAGCTTCTCATCTCCAATCTTACTGTCAATTGTGCTCTTCGAAACATCTGTCAGAATTGTTTCTGGAGTAATCATCGATGAAGCTGATGAAGCTGATGAAGCCAAATTATTTGATGACTTAGATAAAATATCACTGTCACTCACAGAGATCTCCTTTTTAGAATTACCTTCACTTGATCCTGGAACTCTACTACAAGTTACTCTGTCAGAAATAGTATCTGTTTTCGGAGACCTTTTTTCCTCTTCACTAGAAAAAGCAATATTCTTTTTAGTACTGTAATATTGCTGGGGCGGCAAAGAGCCAAGTCCAAACTGGCAACATCCCCCATTTAACTGTCTACAGTTTGACCCTTGGAAAATGGAAGAATTCCAAAAACTATCTTCAGCTTTTACACAATACTTAGTTTTATATACAAAACTTCTCTTACTATAAGCTTTTAAGTTCGAGTTCACTCTGCAGAAAACATTCGAGCCTCCCAAACACCGTAAAAACTGAGCTTCAAAACAGTAGTAACACTTGACCTGAAGAACTCTGTGATATCTGAAAAAGAAAAAAAAAATAAGCATAAAAATACTTCTCACTGTGAGACTTGGCCACCCCATCTTAATATGCCTTTATTAACTAGTTTATGTGCAAATAGTCGAGGAAACACTGATACTGTATTCCAATGTAACTAGTATTTTCTGCTTTAATAGAAAGAGCTAAATACTAAAATAACAATTATGGAATTTTTATGGTAAAATGAGATTTTATTTTATACTTACCAAACAATTACACAGCTGTAGGTTCCCTACACACCAGACCAAAATTCAAACTTTGAGGTGGTGTTGCCATCGCTAGTGTAGGTGACAGGGGATCCACCCACTTTCAGGAATAACAGGTATGACTGACCAAGTGTTCCCAATTCATTTAGGCCCATGAACCATCCACCCGTGGGGAGGAGGGAGGGCTCTTATAATGTAATTGTTTGGCAAGTATAAAATAAAATCTAATTTTCTTATAAAAATTCCATTTTATTTCAGTGTCTTACCAAAGAATTACAAAGCTGATTCCACATTGAATGGAGGTGGGATGTGGACTGAGTCCAATTCCAAAAATATAACATAATTCTTGAGAGACAAAAAACACTCAGCATTAACATGTGCTTGTCATACCTTACCTCATAAGAGAGCCGCAGCAGGTAATTACAGGCAGTCTCCAGTTATCGGCAGAATCAGTTAATGGCAATCCGGTTTTATGGGGCTTGTCTAGCACCACAAAATCAGTGATTTATGGTGCCATAACAGGTCAAGTTTTGGTTATCGGCACCATAAGGTGCCAATAATTGTTATGGTGCCATAATGTACCTAACAGAGGTGCCATTAACCCTCTTACGCCGGAGCGGTAAATAAAAATTTGTCTCCCGTGTGCCGGAGGGGTTTCGGAGTGAGCGCGGAAGCGGAAAAAATATTTTTTTCAAAAAATCACAGCGCGCTTAGTTTTCAAGATTAAGAGTTCAATTTTGGCTCCTTTTTTGTCATTGCCTGAAGTTTAGTATGCAACCATCAGAAATGAAAAAAATTATCATTATCATATATAAATAATGCGATATATGATAGCGCAAAAACGAAATTTCATATATAATTGTATTCAAATCGCGCTGTGCGCAAAACAGTTATAGGTAACAAGTTACTTTTTTTTCGTTGTAATGTACACTAAATTGTGATCATTTTGGTATATAACACATTGTAAAACAATAAAAGCAACACAGAGAAAATATTATCACAAAATAATGCATGAATTCGTAACGCGTGGATGTAAACAAATATTTTTTTCAAAAATTCACCATAAATCTAAATATTGTCCTAGAGACTTCCAATTTCTTTCAAATTGAAGACAAATGATTGAATATTACTATACTGTAAGAGTATTAGCTTACAATTGCAGTTTTCGACCATATCTGACGAGTTAAATTTGACCGAATGGTGAATTTTTATAATATGATATTGTTATGATACAATAAAGTTTCATACATACTTACCTGGCAGATATATACATAGCTATCGACTCCGTCGTCCCCGACAGAAATTCAAATTTCGCGGCACTCGCTACAGGTAGGTCAGGTGATCTACCGCCCTGCTCTGGGTGGCAGGACTAGGAACTATTCCCGTTTTCTAATCAGATTCTCTCTTCCACCTGTCTCCTGCGGGGAGGCTGGGTGGGTCTTCAATTGTATATATCTGCCAGGTAAGTATGTATGAAACTTTATTGTATCATAACAATATCATTTTCATACATTCAACTTACCTGTCAGATATATACATAGCTGATTGACACCCTTTGGTGGAGGGCAAGAGACAGCTAACTAACTGACTAGACAGGTAAACAACATATGTTGTAGGTATAAATAAACCTTAGTTCCTACCTTATTAGATGGAAGACTTCGTGGCTACTGCCCAGGAGTCTGCTTCATCTCAAGAGCCTTAGCGAGATAGTGATCTGTGGCCAAGAGTTCTTGTGGATCTGTCGATGGGGTCTCCTCCACTTACTCGACAGAACCTAACTGGCGTTTGTCAATGGGAGCACATCCGCTTATATGACAACACGCCTTTATTTAAGGAGCACACAACCGATCCCGATCACCCGATCCTAACCCGTGTTAGTTCTAAGATTGCCAAGAGTTATCCCCAAACTCTTAGCAAACAACCATAAACTCGAAACTCATACATACAAAAATAAAAAATTTTGTACCCCTCTAATAGTCAGCTGTCACTCGATTTCCAAATGAAGCGAAGTGAAGGCCGCTAGTGCGACAACTGACACTCCCATGCACAGGAAACACGAGAACACATCCGACAAGAGGGTTACGTACACAATTTAAGGATCGGTGCTCTCTCCTTTACCCAGAACTGTCTGTGCTGACACAAACGGACCTAAAGAAAAACATTTCTCATACGTAACTCGCACGTCTTTTAAATAATGAGATGCAAACACAGAGTTGCATCTCCAATAAGTTGCGTCCAAAATGTTTTTGAGTGACATATTTCTTTGGAACGCCACAGAGGTTGCGATTGCCCTAACTTCGTGGGCTCTCACTCTTAAAAGATTAAAAGAATCATCTGGACAATTCTTATGAGCTTCCATAATAACACTTCTAACAAAGAAGGCTAAGGCGTTCTTGGACATTGCTCTCTTGGGGTCTTTTACTGAGCACCAAAGACCTTTTTGCGAACCCCCAACTGCTTCTTCCTGTCCAGATAAAATTTTAGAGCTCTAACTGGGCAAAGGGATCTTTCTGCCTCTCTGCCCACCAAACTAGAAAGTCCTTTTACCTCGAAGCTCCTGGGCCAGGGATTCGAAGGGTTTTCGTTTTTGGCAAGAAAGAGAGACTGAAATGAACAAATTGCAGTCTCTCCTTTGAAGCCAACTCGTGATTCAAGGGCGTGCAACTCACTGACCCTTTTTGCCGTTGCAAGAGACATCAGAAACAAACACTTTCTAGTGATATTACGAAATGAAGCAGTGTGTAGTGGTTCGAATTCTTCGGAGGATAGAAATTTAAGAACCACATCTAAGTTCCAGCTTGGAACCTTAGGTTCAAGTGACTTTGATGTTTCGAAGGAACGAATGAGGTCGTGCAAATCCTTATCATTCGTTAGATCTAATCCCTTGTTTCTAAAGACTGCTGACAGCATACTCCTGTACCCCTTAATAGTCGGTACAGAGAGATGCGACTTTTCTCTAAGAAACAGAAGGAAATCCGCAATTTCGGTCACAGAGGTACTGGAAGAGGACAGCTTCTTCGACCTGCACCAGCTTCTGAAAACTTCCCACTTCGATTGGTACACCCGCCTAGTAGATGATCTGCGGGCTCTAGCAATTGCGCTTGCTGCCTGGCGAGAAAACCCTCTCGCTCTGACAAGTCTTTCGATAGTCGAAAGGCAGTCAGAGCAAGAGCGGGTAGATTTTGATGGTACCTCTCGAAGTGGGGTTGTTTGAGCAGATCTATTCTGTTTGGAAGAGATCTGGGGAAGTCCACTGTCCACTCCATCACCTCTGTGAACCAAATTTGAGCTGGCCAATACGGAGCAATCAGAGTCATTTTGGTTCCTTCGGATGCCACGAATTTTCTGACTACTTCCCCCAGTATCTTGAACGGGGGAAAAGCGTAAACATCTATCCCTGACCAGTCCAGGAGGAAGGCGTCTGTTGCATAAGCCCTGGGATCTTCCACCAGGGCACAAAATGTGTCTATCCTTTTGGAGAGGAATGTGGCGAAAAGATCTATTTGAGGCTTCCCCCAAAGGAGCCAAAGGCTCTGACAGACTTCTGAGTGGAGTGTCCATTCTGTGGGAAGGACCTGGAACCTCCTGCTCAGTCTGTCCGCTCTCACATTCCTCTCCCCTTGGACAAACCTCGTTAGAAGAACTACCTTCCTTTGGTTCGCCCAAATCAACAGATCTCTTGCCAGCTCGTACAGAGCGAAAGAGTGAGTCCCTCCTTGTTTCTTGACATAAGCCAGAGCGGTCGTATTGTCTGAGTTTATCTGTACGACCTTGCCTCTGACTATGTGTTCGAAGCTCTTTAGCGCAAGGTGAATTGCTAAAAGCTCCTTGCAATTTATGTGCCATGACACCTGTTCTGCCGACCAGGTGCCTGACACTTCTTGGATCCCAATGTTGCACCCCAGCCCGACTCCGACGCGTCTGAGAACAATGTCAGGCTTGGGTTCCGTACTTGCAGGGACACTCCTTTGTTTTCTTTTAAGGGAATCAACCACCACTTTAAATGATTTTTTATTTCCTCCGAGATTGGAAACGTGTCCGAGAGCTGTCCTGTCTTCCAACTCCAACTTCTTCTCAGGAAGAACTGAAGCGGACGAAGATGTAGTCTTCCTAGGAGAAAGAACTGTTCGAGCGAGGAAAGGGTCCCCAGAAGGCTCAGCCATTCCCTCGCTGAAGTGCGCTCTTTCCCTAAGAAGTTCGATACTGTGGCACAGCCTTTCTTTATTCTCTCTTGAGAGGGAAAAACTCGAAAACCCCGAGAATCCATCTGAATCCCCAGATAAACACGTTCTGGCTGGGGATCATCTGAGACTTCTCGAGGTTCAGATCAATCCCAATGATTTTGTCAATTCCAGTGTTGTTGACAGGTCCTCCAAACACTGCTTTTGAGACCTGGCTCTGATGAGCCAGTCGTCCAGGTACAGGGAGACGTTTATCCCTTTCAAATGTAAATGTCTTGATACATTTTTCATCACGTCCGTGAAGACTTGAGGAGCCGTGGAAAGGCCGAAACACAGGGTCCTGAACTGATAGATTCTTCCCTCGAACATAAATCGAAGGTACTTCCTCGACGAATGGTGGATCGGGATGTGGAAATATGCGTCCTGAAGGTCTAGGGACGCCATCCAATCTCCTTGACGCAGTGCTGCAAGGACTGAAGCAGACGTTTCCATGCTGAACTTCTGTTGTTTTACGAATTTGTTCAGCGCACTTACATCCAGTACCGGTCTCCATCCCCCCGAGGCTTTTGCTACAAGAAACAAGCGATTGTAAAACCCCGGGGAGCTGCAATCCAGCAATAGCTCTATTGCTCTTTTGTCCCACATCTGTTCCACCATCTGACGAAGAGTATCCATCAGAACAGGGTCCCTGTATCTGGCGGACAATTCCCTCGGTGATGTTGTCAAGGGAGGAATGTCCTTTAATGGGATGAGATAACCCTTCTTGATGATCGACATCGTCCAAGGATTCGATCCTATGTCTTCCCAGGCTTTCGCAAAGAAATGTAACCTGGCTCCTACAGGTGTCTGGAGGACAGAATTCTCACTTTCCCTTCTTAAAGGGACGGAAGGAAGACCTGCCCCTTTTCTCGGTTGACTTCCTTCTGGCGATAGATCTAGCTGGAAGGCCTCCTCGAAAGGGCTGCTGCTGAGCTGGACGAGCCACTTTCTTTTCCTCACTGGCCACAGGCCTATTTTTCCTTGAGGATTGTCTAAGGAGATCCTGGGTGGCCTTTTCAGTCAGCGAATGAGCAATATCCTTCACCAACTGCGAGGGAAAAAGATGTTCTGAGAGAGGCGCAAACAATAAGGCGGATCTTTGCGAAGGAGAGACGGCCTTCGTGAGGAAAGCACTGTGAACCGCCCTCTTCTTTAAAACTCCTGCACCAAAGAGGGAGCATACTTCAGCCGATCCATCCTGAACAGCCTTATCAATGCATGTGAGGATGCTATTTAGGGTTTCTGGGTCCAGTTGTTCCTTTTCATGAGACTTCTTGGCAAGAACCCCAAGGGACCAATCTAAGAAGTTAAAAACTTCTAAAGTGTGAAAAAGCCCTTTGAGGAGGTGGTCCGTTTCCGAAAGCCCCCATGTTACTTTTGCTGCATTCAAGGCGTGTCTTCTCGATGAGTTATCTAAACTCGAGAAGTCTGACTCAGCTGAAACAGACAAGAGACAATCCCATATTTTCTCCCGTTTTCGTACCAAATGCCTCTCCTCCCTGTAAGTTTAGCGGGAGGCATACAAAAGACCGTCCTTCCTAACTCCTTCTTCTTCTTGAACCAGGAGTCAAGAGATTGAAGCGCCCTCCTCATAGATATAGCAGGCTTCATTTTTAGGAAAGAGGAAGACTTGTGTGTTTTCGTGCTCGAGAACAGAGAAAGCGTGGAGAAGGAGAGCGGCTGGCATTAACGAGTCTCCATATTCTTCCAAGAGAAGGGACGAAAGAACTTTGTAATTAGAAAATCCTTCCTTCATTTCATCCTCCGAGGCATCTTCTGGGTTCATAGGCTCGGAAGGAGAAGGCTCCCTTCTTTCTTCTGTTTCTTCCCTTACTCTCTTTCTTTCTGAAGAAGCACTCCTAATTGAAGAGGGGCTAAGAGTTACTCTCTCTTTGCTAAAAGATTGACGCTTGGATGACTCCTGTCGGATGTCAGGCTCTTCATACAAGGAATGCGCCTGGTGTACAGCAGGAGTATCTCGCCTGGAAGGAGTAACGTGTTTGGAATACTCCTGGCGCTTGGCAGGCGCAGCGCGCCTCGAATACTCCTGGCTTCTGGTAGGCGCATCTTGTTCCGAATACTCCTGGCGCCTGGGAGGAGTATTAAGTTCAGAATACTCCTGGCGCCTGGGAGGAGTATAAGGTTCGGAATACTCCTGGCGCCTGGGAGGAGTATTAAGTTCAGAATACTCCTGGCGCCTGGGAGGAGTATCGAGGTCCGAAGACTCCTGGCGCCTGGCAGGAGTACGTCGCTCCAAATACTCCTGATCCTTGGAATGCGTATGGTGTTTAGTAGGAGTATTGATCCCGGTAGGCGCTTTCCGTTTAACAAGCGCTCTACTCCTAACAGGATCTTCTTCTTCAGTTAACTCTTGGCGCTTGGTTGAAGATCTTGAATGTTGTACTGCATACTCTGGCTCTTTGCGCCTACTCGGAGCCTGGCTCCTGGGTGGAGCCGCACTCTTGACAGGAGTAACTCCTTTCTTACTTCTCTCCGTCTAACGCATTGCTCCCCCCAGAGATGGCCGCTTGTGCGACAACTCCCCTGTAGGGTGCGTCGCGCCCGACAGGAGATCGGTATTTAGATCTTTTAATAGGAAGCCTATCATCCTTCTTACGAGTAGGCTCCTTATATAGAGCTCCTACTAACGAGGCTAATTGTTCTTGCATATTCATTAAAATTTTCCTGGTTGAGGAATCTTTCGAATCAGGAGAGGGAGATCTGGAAGGCGCTCTAGGATCTCCTCCAGACCCAGAGTCTGAATGTATTCTAGCCTTCTTTATTACCGAAGGCGCTCCTTCTTCAGAGAAGCGCTCGGGACTAGAATTGAGTTCATGTTCTTTCATACTCCTCTTCAGCGGACGGGAAAGTTTCGACTCCTTCCATCCTCTTCTCGGAGAGGGCGAACTAGAAGACGAAAAGCACTCTCGAAGGACGCTTTTCCTATAGCGGTCCTTGGCAGTTTGTGATATGATATTGTTATGATACAATAAAGTTTCATACATACTTACCTGGCAGATATATACATAGCTATCGACTCCGTCGTCCCCGACAGAAATTCGAATTTCGCGGCACACGCTACAGGTAGGTCAGGTGATCTACGGCCTGCCGCTGGGTGGCAGGACTAGGAACCATCCCCGTTTTCTAATCAGATTCTCTCTTCCACCTGTCTCCTGCGGGGAGGCTGGGTGGGTCTTCAATTGTATATATCTGCCAGGTAAGTATGTATGAAACTTTATTGTATCATAACAATATCATTTTCATACATTCAACTTACCTGTCAGATATATACATAGCTGACTGACACCCTTTGGTGGAGGGCAAGAGACAGCTAACTACTGACTAGACAGGTAAACAACATATGTTGTAGGTATTTATAGACCTTGGTTCCTCTGTGTTTCTAGACGAAGGGTTGACTTCCTAGCTATTGCATAGGAGTCTGCTTCGTCTCAAGAGCCTTAGCAAGATAGTGATCTGTGGCCAAGAGTTCTTGTGGGTCTACCGATGGGGTCTTATCCACTTACTCGGTCGAGCCTAATTGGCATTTGTCAATGGGTGCTAATCCGCTTATATGACAACATGCCTATGCCTATTGGCATAACTAAGGAGCGCAACACCGATCCCGATCACCTGTTCCTAACATGAGGGTTCGCGCTAAATTGAAAAAGAGTTATCCCCCAAACTCCTTTCAAACCTCAAAAAAAAATCACTGAGTTAAAATAAATTCAACTCATTATTAAAGGATCAGTGTCGGCTCCTTATCCCAGCAACGTATCCGCTGATACGTATAAACCAAGAGAGAAGGATCTCTCGTAGGTTAACTTGAAGTCCTTCGTGTAATGAGCAGTCAACACATAGTTGCATCTCTCATATGTTAAAGCTAATATGTCTTCCTGACATATTGTTACGAAAAGAACAAGAATTTGCAAAAGCTCGCACTTCAAGAGCTTTTAAATTCTCAGCTGTTTGAAGGTATCATCAAGTCACTTATGAAGTGCTTTAGAGATCACCATTGTTTCAAAGAAGACTAGGACTTTCTTTGAACTGGATCTCATCTGGATGAAGCCTAGCGCCTGGCTTGCGCCTGGCTGGCGCGAGGAGTATCCTGTTTGGAATACTCCTGGCGCCTGACAGTCGTAAAACTCTTCGAATACTCCTGCCGTCTGGAAGGCGCATCTCGCTCCAAATACTCCTAGCGCCTGTTAGGAGTATTAAGCTCAGAATACTCCTGGCGCTTGGTAGGCACATCGCGCTTCGAATACTCCTGGCGCCTGGTAGGAGTAAAAAGTCTAGAATACTCCTGGCTCCTGGGAGGAGTATCGAGGTCAGAGTACTCAAGGCGCCTGGCAGGAGTATCTCTTCCCGAATACTCCTGACCTATGGAAGGCGCATCTAGTTCCGAATACTCCTGTGGCTTGGTAGGAGTATCGCTCATGGAATGCGCCTTTCGAATGGCAAGTATATTGCGCTTAGCGGGCGCTATACTCCTATCAGGAGTTCTCTCTTCTCCAGTTGGCTCTTGTTGCTTGGATGAAGATCTGGGCCTAGAACGATCTACAGTAAAGTCAGGCTCTTTGTGCCTACTTGGTGCCTGGCTCCTAGTTGGCGCCAGACGCTTGGCAGGAGTTACTTCCTTTCCCACGTCTCGCCTGCCTAACGCATCGCTCCCCCCAGAGATGGCCGCTTGTGCGACAACTCCCCTGTAGGGTTCGTCGCGCCCGACAGGAGATCGGTATTTGGATCTCTTAATCGGAAGCCTGTCATCCTTTTTACGAGTAGGCTCTTTAGAAAGTACTCCTACCAAAGACGCTAATTGCTCCTGCACATTCATCAAAATTTAGTCCGCTACATCCAGTAGACGATAGGAAACCTCAAAAGTCCGAGAGACAAGTCTTCCTCCGAGGAGGATCCTTATTGCATACTTCCGTTGCTAACGAGTTCTCCTCCTACATGTTGATGAGTTTTCTCGTTGCAGAAGCTTCCCTATCCTTGCCCGAAGGAAGGGAAGGAGCCTGGAATTTTAAAGAGATTCTGAGCTGAAATTGGTAGGACTCCTGATTTCTAGCTCTTGAATGTATCTCTCTGAACCTTTTGGGAAGTAGTTTGAGCCCTCCTCGCGTTCCAAAGACTCTGTCAGTAAACGTTTAAACCTTGTCTTCTTCTGTAGATGACAATGTCACTACATTACCCGGACAACGAAACCTCTATCTGAAAGCGTTGATCCAGGAATAAAAGGCTTTAGTTCTTTTGCCAAACATACTATGCTGGCCAGAACCCACTGCCGAGTCTTCATAGAATTTGATTCCAGAATCTAAAGCCCAAAATTTCACTTGTCCTTTTGATCGTTTAGGACCAAGAGAAACATTTGATTAGGAGCAGTTCCATCTTGTCGGAACACGGAATCTGAGGCCCAAATTAGGATCCCATTCTAAGTATAAGATCTCTTACTCTTATCGTATAGAGGTATTGTATAAGATCCCGAAGATCTTAATTCTCTACCATCTCTAATATTCTTTGTCTAGACAGAGTATATCTTTTTACTGTGTTCATTGATAGCATAAAATACCAAGGTGATTCTTCCCTCTGAAAGGGAAGAAAACCATTATGTGGTTCACAGAGGTATCGGAAGAGGACAGTTTCCCCTTTCTATCTAGCACGATCTGCAGCAACTTTATGTCTTTAACATATTTAAAGGAATTATCAAGCTTCCCTTGAAAAATCCTCTCATTCATATTTACTTCTGGTCAGTCTGCACGCAGACAGACTCAGAGTGAATAGGTTTTTCAGGTCCAATATTTATAATAGATTCCGATAAAATCTCTACTCTCTTAGAAAAACCTTCCGACACATGCTGAAAGAAGAACGTGACCTCTGTGAATCCAACCTTTTTATTGCCAAAATGATGCATTCATCTTCTTCCTTTGACGCCCATTTATTTTAATATGTGTTAAGAATATATATAACTAGGGGAAAAAAGACTAAAGTTTATTCCCCTATTTAAATTAAAGATGGCGTATCTTGCTACCTCTCTTGTTTCGAGGAAAAGGAAGCAATCTATAAGAAGCTCGTTCATCTTCTGCCTTGCGAAGAGATCTGTGAATACTTTCCGCAGGGTCTGACAACTCTTTCCAATAAATGTTAAATCGTGCTCTGCCGAATTAAAATCCTTTATAATCCCGTCACATTGTGGTAAACAGCATTCATCTAGGAACTCTTGTAAGGATAGTAGGAACGCTGTAATTAACCACGGTGTGTGCATAAGGCTTAACCGTATCGTTATCTTAAGGTGAATTTCCTACTACATTTTTTCCTCGCCGAGGCAGAGAGATATCCTTAGCAAAACGAATACGATGTTATTCATGTTTGCCTAAAAAATCCCCTCAATTCGTGGTTAAGTCCCTGATTGTATGGGGAATATACAGTGAAGCATTCGATCCCTTAGGAGAGAAAGATGTAACCAACCGTTCACGACCGAGAACCGGATGGTACTAGATTGGCTCACAATTACAGCCGTCTCGTTCACTGCCTGGCTGCATTCATTCTGAGTTGCCAGTTACTCCCTTCAATGAATGGATATAATAAAATTATTCTCGAGTCTAAGAAAGCTCTCAATAATGCAAATTTAAGCCAAACAACCTTTGTTAAATACCGAAGCTGAGTAGGTATTGTCGTAACAAACCTTTTAAGCGAAGTCCTTACTAGGAAAATCCTGTAAGGATATAGATAATTCCGTAGCGAACCAGAAAGGCAACTATGGTATGCGTATATGACTTGTCATTCAGTAGTCGTATACAGCAAGCCTTCTACGACACTCTTTCCTTTCCGACATGCAGAAAAAGAATGGAAATCTTACTCTCTTCGTTCATTTCGTCAATAATCCCGAATGAGTATTAGTCGAAAGAGATCGCAAATGACAACCGAGGATCGAAGAGAATCTCTTCAGCTTTTATTATCTTGGAGATAAGTCCGTATTTTACGCCTTTCTTATCTGGAAGAGCCTCTAATCAATGAATGAGAGCTCGTACGAATCTTGTTCAACTTCCAAACGATTGCCCCTCTTTCTGTAAATGGTTGGTTGCATTATTTTTTAGAAGGAGGATGATTTTAATATCCTCTTACTAATACTGAACTAATTCTCACAATTCTGCTCTATCTTCCATTCCTCAAGTTGGGACAAGATTGAGCAACCGGAGGAGAGCGCTTCCTTTCGAAAGGTGAAGGGCTTTTAGCAGTACCGACTGT
Source organism: Macrobrachium nipponense (assembly GCF_015104395.2). NCBI lineage: Eukaryota > Metazoa > Arthropoda > Malacostraca > Decapoda > Palaemonidae > Macrobrachium > Macrobrachium nipponense. The sequence continues at coordinate 45,551,776 of NC_087213.1, forward strand.
AACCTGACAAGGGCTACGGCAGCCTGTGCTACATCTTGAGTCCCTGCCTGGAAAAAGCCGACCGAGCTTGCTCTTGCCTTTATTGCATTAAGACAATCCTGACAAGGGCAACGGCCGCCTGTGCGACAACTCCCGTCCCTATCAGGAGAAGCCTCGAATGTCTTTCACCTTTCGCCTGGAGGACTCTTGGCGGTTGTCAGGCTCTTCTTGTAGGAGAAAGTGCCTGGCGCTAAGCAGGAGTATCTTGCCTAGAATACTCCTGGCGCCTGGGAGGAGTATCGCGATCGGAATACTCCTCGTCCTCGGAATACTCCTGGCGCCTGGCAGGAGTATCGCGCTCCGAATACTCCTGGCGCCTGGGAGGAGTATCGCGATCGGAATACTCCTCGTCCTCGGAATACTCCTGGTGCCGGCAGGAGTATCGCGCTACCGGAATTACTACCTGGCGCCTGGGAGGAGTATCGTGCTCGGAATTTACTACCTGGCTCTGGCCAGAAAGTATTCGCTTTTCCTAGGCGGAGTATCGTGATTCGGAATACTCCTGGCGCCTGGTAGGAGTATCACGTTCCGAATACTCCTGGCGCCTGGGAGGAGTATCGTGCTCGTCGGAATACTCCTGGTGCTTGGCAGGAGTATCGCGTTCCGAATACTCCTGGCGCCTGGGAGGAGTATCGTGATCGGAAATAACTCCTGGCACCTGGCAGGAGTATCACGTTTTCCGAATTCACGATACTCCTGGGAGCCTAGGAGGAGTATCGTGAATCCAGGAATACTCCTGGATCCTAGCATACGTATCGCCCTTGGAAAGTTTTCTGTTGGAAAGTTCCGAGCATCTGAAAGGCGATCCTCGCCTGGAAAGTTCTGTACGTCTGGAAGGTTATTCGAAACTGGAATCTTCCGCCTTCTGGAAGGTTCCGCTTGTGCGGAAGGTTCCGATCTCTTGTACATTTGTTCTTGCTTAGAATTCGACAATACTTCCATTTTCGACATAGCCCTCCCTTTCTTCTGAATGAGAAGGACTTTCCTTCGAATGAGAAGGACTTCCATTTCCGATGAAGATCCTGGTTCATAGTGCTTCAGGCGCTTTGCGCCTATATTCAGCCCTTCAGGTGCTTTGCGCCTCGTTTCAGGCGCTTTGCGCCTTGTTTCAGACGCTTTAGGCGCATTGAGCCTCGTTACCGGAGCTTCATGCCCAAGGAGCTAGAAGCTTAAAAGTTATATATATATGTGTACTCACTAAACGAGATCCATATAATTCATTCGATCAACAAATATTCTTTAATATCTAATTCGTTCTTCTCAGAATAGATATATTTTCATATACATGTTACCGATGAGGAATTTATTGAAATAACTATTTCAAACCCCCATGGGATAGAGCTCCCCCCCCCACCCGTCCAACCGTACGGGGGGACGAACCCGGATAGGGCAATGCCTCTACCGCAACTGTTATCGAATGATGTCTTCCTTTCTTCGTCTCTTCTGAGGTTCCGATAGCAGACGAGATTATCTTGCATCTTCATTTAATCTACGCCGTTGAATGTTTCTTCTCCTTATTCGTCAAGACGATAATAATAAGGGGAACACATTGAATTAGGATGCCTTTCCAATGGCTATCCCTGGCAGTCTGGGACGTCCTACAGAACCTGCCGAGGGGACGCCTGATCGGTGGGGGTTCTCCATAACCTCCGTACGGCTTTCGACATTCCTTCTCCTCTGGGCCTGTGAGCTTGGAAGAGGTCTAGGCCTGGGAGCGAGACAGAGCCGATCAGACGCACCCTCTATTGCAATGGGGAACACTATAATCACTTCTTACCTTATAATAGCTCGTATCTTGAGCTACATTCCTTTATCTTCAAATTGCAAATGAATTTGTAGTTTCTGTGAAGTAAGAAGGTGATGAGGAAACAACACTACTAGTACTGTTAATATTCTAACTGCTTGTCAGAACGAGGGCTATTAAAGCTTCTAAAGAAAGCATATCTAGTTCTATGTTTTTCTGACTTCCTCAAATAGGAAGTTACGTTATTTTCCTCAATCAAATTCTAACATTTATTACACTTTATCAATGAATAAATATTTATATTTCCCTTTCTTGCAAACTATGTAATTGTCTACCGAAAACTTCGGTAGTTACACATCCTCTATTCTTTGAAAACTTCGAAGTTAATTCAATAAAAGTTATTAAAAAGTTATTAAAAACGTATGCCAAACCACCGATCCAGTACTTCCCTGTAAAAGTCGGCCCAGAAGATCGATGGCGATGAAACACGAAAATCAAATCAGGAGGGAAAGTAAACATATGTTTACCTTCCCAGCGACAGAGAGAATCTGATTAGAAAACGGGGATGGTTCCTAGTCCTGCCACCCAGCGGCAGGCCGGTAGATCACCTGACCTACCTGTAGCGTGTGCCGCGAAATTCGAATTTCTGTCGGGGACGACGGAGTCGATAGCTATGTATATATCTGACAGGTAAGTTGAATGTATGAAAATGATAGATTCTGCCGAAGGGACGCCTGATCGTTGGGGATTCTCCACAACCCCCGTACGGCTTTCGACTTTCCTTCTCCTCCGGGCCAGGGAGCTTGGAAGAGGTCTAGGCCTGGGAGCGTCGCAGAGACGACCAGACGCCCCCTCCACTACACTGGGGACACTAATATCACTAGCGAAACCACATTCACTTTCCTTACCTTCCAATGCTGCCATTTTTTCCTGCATTTTCTGAAGGGAAGCTCTGAGTTCCGCTATTTCCGAAGCAGAACTAGAGGGATTAGCAATTTGTGAACGGGCTGAAACAGAATGGGCATGATTATCAGAGGAAGAAGCTACAGAACTAGACAGTAAATCATGAGATGTAGACATTCTGCGGGTTTTGTAAGCCGCCTTCCTCTCTCTATCTTTCTCTAACTTCTTCAAGTAAGAAGTTAGATTCTTCCACTCTTGTGCACTCAATTTCTCACACTCGTTACACGTATTCTCAATCGAGCATTCAACCATTCTACAACCACTACAAGTAGTATGAGGATCTACCGAAGCTTTCGGAATCCTCACCTTACAGCCCTCATTCACACACACTCTGAAACTAACACTAGAGTCAGACATATTCACGAATTCCAAAAACCAAGTCCAAAAAACAGTCCACGATAGCGAATGCCAAACAACGATCCAAGTACGTCACCAAATATCAGCGAGAGATGATCAAAAGCGTTGCGAAAAAAGAATTCTAGTCAGGAGGAAGTAACAACAATGTTGATACCACCGGCGACAGAGAGAATCTGATTAGAAAACGGGAATAGTTCCTAGTCCTGCCACCCAGAGCAGGGCGGTAGATCACCTGACCTACCTGTAGCGAGTGCCGCGAAATTTGAATTTCTGTCGGGGACGACGGAGTCGATAGCTATGTATATATCTGACAGGTAAGTTGAATGTATGAAAATATATATTTTTATATGCAATTATTTCAGAAATAAGAAAAGCTACAACCTTCAAATATTTTTCGTTTTATTCTACATGAAATTGCACCCATTTTCATATATAAAACTCTATGAAACGCCTAATATGAAACGGAGCAAATATTCCGAGAATGGGACGTACGTATTTCGGAGATTTGTGGCGGAGAATCCGCGAGCGGAGGGAAGGAAAGATTTATTTTTAAATTCACCATAAATCTAAATATTTTGCTAGATACTTCAAATTTGTTTCAAGATGAAAATAAATGACTGAATATTACTAGACTGTAAGAGTATTAGCTTACAATTGCGTTTTTTGACCATTTCGGTAGAGTCAAAGTTGACCGAACGTGGTTTTTTTTCTATTTATCATGATTTATATGTATATATTTCAAAAATGAGAAAAGCTACAACCTTCAAATATTTTTCCTTTCATTTTACATGAAATTGCACACATTTTCATATATAAAACTTTATGTAACGGCTAATTTAAAATGGTGCAGACATTACCACAATCGCACGTATGATTTTTTTGGAAGAGTTACCGCGCGGACGTAAAGAAAATGTTATTTTTTTCATAAATTCACCATAAATCGAAATATTGTGCTAGAGACTTCCAATTTGTTGCAAAATGAAGGTAAATGCTTGAATATTACTAAAATATAAGCGTTTTAGCTTACAATTGCGTTTTTCGACCATTTCGGTTGAGTCAATTGACCGAAGGTTGAAATTTTGGCAATTATCGTTATTTATGATTTTTTTCGGAAGAGTTACCGCGCGGACGTAAGGAAAAAGTTTTTTCATAAATTCACCATAAATCGAAATATTGTGCTAAAGACTTCCAATTAGTTGCAAAATTAAGGTAAATGATTGAATATTACTAAAATATAAGCGTTTTAGCTTACAATTGCGTTTTTCGACCATTTCGGTAGAGTCAAAGTTGACCGAAGGTTGAAATTTTGGCAATTATCGTTATTTATATGAAAATATCTCAAAACTGATAAAAGCTACAATCATGAGTATTTTATTGTTGTATTCTACATAAAAATGCGCACATTTTCATATATAATAATTCATGTAACGGCTAATTTACAATGGTACAAAAATTATGTCAAAGTGACGAAATAATTTCCGAGATGTGTCACAGATACTTTTTAGTGCGGCAAGAAAGAAATTCGCACTTGCGTGCCTGCGTAACGATTGTAAACAAAACAACACCTTGATCCGTGAACTCCCAGCATCCCCCAAGGCACGTGATTCAAAAGTTTTAGGCTGGTAGGCCTATAAGTATTTTTCCGCGAATTTAAAAAAAAAACTTTTGTAAGTCGACGTAAAATACGTCCAGTCGGCACACGGGAGACAAAAAATGTAGACGAAAATACGTCCAGTCGGCGTAAGAGGGTTAACTGAAACTTGGCGCCATAAGCTCGATAAATCGTCAAGTTTTGGTTAATGGTGGTTTTTGTTTATCAGCACCCAGCAGGGAACAGAATCCCTGCTGATGACCAGGAACTGCCTATACTGCCTTTGGTCGACGCGCATCTTACAGAGTAGAGTGAGTGGTTGCATGCCAAGATTCGCTCTACTTGAGTGGGATACACTTTGTAGTTATGGAGGTACACCATTGACTCAACGAAGGTTATAATGTACATAATGCCCTTGCCCAGGACAAAAACCAGATATAGTGGTCTCCCCGTATCAGCAGGGGATGTGTACCAGACCCCCCCTGACTAGTTAGAACCCACGAATAGTTGGAACCCCTATAAAAATGCTTAAAACCTCCTATTTTGTTAGTTAAAACTCAAGGAAAACCCACTAAAAATTTTTATGCCTGGTTTTTTTAATAGTTTTACCACAAAAAGTACATTTTCTGATAAAATTGATAAAAAGAGCCAGGAATGTGGATATTTCTCATAGAAAAATACCGTGAATAGACGAATTTTCCGTGAATAATGGGGGGAAATGTTCCAGAGAGAAATTGCGAATGTGTAAGTCCACAAATCCAGAAAATGCGAATACGGGGGGGGGGGGGGGGGGGGGGGGGGGGGGGGGGGGGGGGGGGGGGGGGGGGTGGGGGGGGGGGGGGGGGGGGGGGGGGGGGGGGTAGGGGGGGGGGGGGGGGGGGGGGGGGGGGGGGGGGGGGGGGGGGGGGGGGGGGGGGGGGGGGGGGGGGGGGGGGGGGGGGGGGGGGGGGGGGGGGGGGGGGGGGGGGGGGGGGGGGGGGGGGGGGGGGGGGGGGGTGGGGGGGGGGGGGGGGGGGGGGGGGGGGGGGGGGGGGGGGGGGGGGGGGGGGGGGGGGGGGGGGGGGGGGGGGGGGGGGGTCCACTGTATGTATAAAGCACTAAGTACCCACAAACTTCCCTTAAACTCAACACCCTTTATACAAGGCAAAAACTAGGGGAACACAACTCCCAACACCATGCCAGCTAAGGATAAAGGTCCAGGAGTGTTACGCTTTTCAAGGTCCAGGAGTGTTACGTTTTTCAAAAACAGTCTCTAAATCTTTTAGATAATGCGTTGCAAACACCAACTTGGTTCTCCAAAATATTGCTTGAAGAACAGCAGATAACGACATATTGTGTTGGAAAACCAACAAAGTGGTGACAGCTCTAATTTCGTGAGCTTTGACTTTCAGTACTAATGCGAAGTCCTCATCTTTCATCCGAGAGTGAGCCTGAATGGTCAATTCTAACTGAACACCATAGACAAAACACCCCAAATCTTCTCAGTTCTGTGATGTTAGTATCTCAATGCCCTCACAAGGGAAAGCAGTTTTCTCTTCCTCCTCTGGCTCAAGAATACCCGTTAAATTCTTGAGAATGAAAGACCGTGGCCAAGAATTCGAAGTTTTCTCATTCTTGGCAAAATATGGTTTTCTTTGTCAGATTCCTCAAGGACGTCGAGTGCATGGGCTCAAATGCTGAACTTGACGAACTTCAGTGCAACATCTAAGTTCTGTGCCACAGAGTCTTCTGGGCATTAGATGTCTCGAATGACCTTACGTGATCAGATAGATTCACTGTTGGAAGACAAATCTAGTCCTCTATGTCTGAGTACAGAACTGAGCAAAGCTGTATATCCTTTAATTGTGGGGGGCAGCAAAACGTCTTGTGTCCCTCAAGTAGGGGAGGAAATATGATATTGTTATGATACAATAAAGTTTGTTCATACTTACCTGGCAGATATATATATAGCTGTATTCTCCAAAGTCCGACAGAATTTCAAAACTTACGACACACGCAGTGGGAGGCCAGGTGGTTAGTACCCATTCCCGCCGCTGGGAGGCAGGTATCAGGAACCATTCCCATTTTCTATTCAGATTTTCTAGTGCCACTGTCTCCTGAGGGGAGGTGGGTGGGCACTATGAATATATATATCTGCCTGGTAAGTATGAACAAACTTTATTGTATCATAACAATATCATTTTGTTCATGAGACTTACCTGTCAGATATATATATAGCTGAATCCCACCATTGGAGGTGGGAAGAGACAGAATAGGATTTAGGAAACAAATTACATGTAGATGATTGACACCTTGGTTCCTTACCTGTTAGCATAGCTGAGTTTGTGATTACTGTCACCCAAGTTTGCTTCTGTTTTACTAGTCTCCAGCAAGGTAGTGACCTGTATAGCTGGTGAGTTCTAAATGATCTGTCAACGGGGGCGTGACCACAATGTGACTAGACCATACTGACCATACTATGAGGGCAATGAAGCAAAACAACCTCCTGACCAAGCCTAACATAAGTTAAGATAGCATAACCTAAGCTAATGACTGGGAAGTCCGCCTCTGGCGGCAAATTGTATCTGCGGAAACGTAGGGCCCTAGCGAACAGCAGTTCTCATATGTTGTTTTCACATCTCTCAGGTAGTGTGAAGCGAACACCAAGTTGCTTCGCCAAAAGGTGGCACCCAGGATGTCACTGAGTGCCATATTTTTCTGAAATGCCACTGAGGTTGCAATCGCCCTCACCTCGTGAGCATTTACTTTTAACAGTTTAAGATCACCGTCTTGACAGTTTGTATGAGCCTCCTTAATGGTATTCCTTAAGAAGAATGCCAGTGCGTTCTTCGACATAGGCAAGTCTGGCCTCTTAACCGAACACCACAGATTGTCTGAAGGACCTCGACTTTCCTTTGTTCTATCTAAATAAAATTTGAGAGCCCTGACAGGGCACAGGACTCTCTCCGGCTCTTGTCCAAGAATTTCCACCATCCCCTTGATTTCAAAGCTCTTGGGCCAAGGGTTAGACAGGTTCTCATTCTTGGCTAAAAACGTAGGGCTTAAGGTACATACTGCATTATGTCCTTTAAAGCCTATATGTTTGCTGATGGCTTGAACTTCGCTAACTCTCTTCGCCGTAGCCAGGGCGGTTAGGAAAATGATATTGTTATGATACAATAAAGTTTTGTACATACTTACCTGGGATATATACTTAGCTTTAGACTCAGTCGTTCCCTGAACTGAAAGATCCTCCCCTGGATCATGAAACGAAGAAATTTCTTTGATGAAGGATGCAGAGGGACATGAAAATAAGCGTCTTGAAGGTCCAGGGAGACCATCCAATCTCCAGGACGTAGAGCCTCAAGAACCAAAGAGGTGGTCTCCATAGAGAACTTCCTCTTCTCCTTGAATCGGTTCAGTGCGCTCACGTCTAGTACAGGTCTCCACCCCCCCGAGGTTTTCAAAACAAGGAAAAGGCGATTGTAAAAGCCTTGGGAGTGGGGATCTTGTACTAATTCGATGGCCCCCTTCTCCAACATCTGATCCACAAGGAGAAGTAGAGTTCTTCACAGGACAGGGTCTTTGTACTTTGCTGACAGCTCCCTTGGAGTCGAAGTCAAAGGTGGTCTGTCTTTGAAGGGGATGAGATATCCCTTCCTTAGGATTGAGAGGGACCAGTTGTCCACCCCTTTCACAGCCCAGGCTTCAGAGAACTTCAGCAGCCTGGCGCCTACTGGTGTCTGGAGGACTATTGAATCACTTCCCTTTCTTAAAAGGTCTAAAAGATGACCTCCCTCTCTTTTCTGGTCCTTTCTTTCTAGAGGAGGATCGCGAAGAAGGACCTCCCCGAAAGGGCGCTTGAGGAGTACGACTTTCCTCTTGAACGGAGGGTACAGCAGGTCTAGTCTTCTTAGCTGATTGGACTAGAAGATCCTGGGTTGCCTTCTCAGTGAGTGAGTGAGAGATGTCTCTCACTAACTGAGAAGGGAAAAGCTGTTTCGAAAGAGGTGCGTATAACAGTGATGCCCTCTGAACTGGAGATACAGATTTCGTAACAAAAGAGCTAAAAACTGCTCTCTTCTCAAGTATACTTGCTCCAAAGAGATAGGCTACTTCTCCAGATCCGTCTTGGACAGCCTTGTCCATACAGGACAAAACGCTGTGAAGAACTTCGGGGCTAAGGAAGTCCGGTTCCTGTGTCTTCTTGGCCAATGCCCCAAGGGACCAGTCCAGAAAGTTAAAAGACTTCCAGGACATGGAATAATCCCTTGAGGAGATGATCCATTTCAGACATACCCCATGTGGTCTTGGCTGTAGACAGGGCATGTCTCCTTGTCGAGTCCACTAGAGTGGAGAAATCTGCTTCAGCAGACGAAGGAAGAGCCAGTCCCATGGATTCCCCCATCTCATACCAAATGCCCCTTCTTCCTGAAAGCCTGGAGGGAGGACAGGCAAAGACAGTCTTTCCTGCTTCCTCCTTAGAGCAACCAAGCCCCTACTGACTGGAGGGCTTTCTTTATGGAGATGGCCGGGCGCATTTTCAGGAAGGAGGAGGATTTAGTCGCCGTTGTACTTGTAAACAAAGAACGAGGAGAAGGAGGGGCGGTCGGACTGAGGGAGTCTCCAAACTCCTGAATAAGCAAAGCCGCTAAGGTCTTGTAGTCCGAAAGCGCCGCCACCCTCGTAGATTCTTCGTCAGAAATCTCCTCCAGCTCTTGCCTCGTCGTTCTGATAAGGGAAGAGCGATCACCCGATGGAGAGCGCTTACGATGAGAGGAGTTGTCAGGTTCAACAGACTTCTGCTCTCGAGGAGAGGGGCTTCTGTCTGAAGAAGAGCAGTCCAGATGCGGAGATCTTCGAACTGGCGCCTGGAAGATTCCTCTACGCTGGGAGGAGTCTTGTGTCTATAAGACGTCTTGCTCCTAACAGGCTCAGAGCGTCTGGAAGGAGTCTCGTGTCCGTCCGGGACGTCGAGTAAAGAGAGATGATCACGTCTGCCAAACTTCTCTCGGTTAGAAGGAGACTTGTGACTGACCGAAGCCTCACGCTTGGAAGAAGCCTCGCGCCTGGCAGGCGCTTCGCGGCTAGAAAGCGGATCGCGCTTGGATGTATCCTCGCGCCTGGTTGTCGGCATGCGCTAGAAGAAGGCTCTCTCTCGGAAGGAGATAAGTGTCTGACTGGCGCCTCGCGCCTGGCTGGGGATCCAATCCTTGCTGGCGACTGTTGTCTGACTGGAGACTGGCACTTGTCTGGCGACTCGTGCCTAGCTGGCGCCTCGCACCTGGGAAGAGCCTCGCGCTTGGCTGGCACCTCTCGGCAGGGTGGCGCTTCGTGATCGGAAGGAGACGAAGCTCGGTTGCTAAGCGTTCTCGAGCCTCGTGCTTCCGAGGAGACGAGCGAGAAGCGGGAGGATCGAAGGATCTCTTCTTAAAACGAGGAGCTGTGGAGAGGAGCCTGGAGCTAGGAACGTCCAGGGGACGAGAGGATCTCTTCACGGGAAGAGAAGTGTCCTTCCTGCGAGGAGGATCCTTCGTAAGTACTCCTACTAGGGACGAGATTTGCTCCTGCAAGTTACGGAGAATCTTCGTCGTAGAATCTTCTCGCTCCTTGTCAGAAGGAGGAGAAGGAGGTCTGGAGGACAAAGGGGACTCGCATCCGCAAGCTGGTGAAAACAGGGCTCTCTGGGCTCTCTTCCTATCCACAGGCGAACCTTCTGGGAAGCGCTCAGGGCTGGAATCAAAAGGTGGGCGCTTTCCAACTCCTCTTCATAGGCCTCAACTGCTCGACAGAGCTCCAGCCACACTTGGGCGAAGCGGAATCGGATGACGAGAAGCACTCTCTCAGGATGCCTTTGCAACGGCGATCCCTGGCAGTCTGGGACGACACAGATCCTGCCAAAGGGACGCCTGATCGGTGGGGATCCTCCACAACCTCCGTAAGGCTTTCGACATTCCTCCTCTGGGCCTGGGAGTTTGGAAGAGGTCTAGGCCTGGGGCGTTGCAGAGCCGATCAGACGCCCCCTCCACTGCACTGGGTACACTGAAATCACTATCCACTGCACCACGCTTACCTTCCAAAGCTCGCATTTTGAGCTCCATCCTTTTTAGGGCAGCCTTCAAATCCGCTACTTCCATAGACGAATCTGCAGGTTCTGTGAAGGGAGAAGGAGCTGATACTGTGGGGGAGGATGCAATAACTACATCTTGGATAGGTGCTACCGTTTCGCTAACTAGCTCGTTAGAACGAGACCTACTTAAGCTTCGAGAAGAAGCTTTTCTAACCCTATCCTTCTCTAACTTTCTTAAGTAGGAAGTTAGAGTCTTCCATTCCTCCTCACTCAAATTCTCACATTCCTTACATGTATTAGTGAAAGAACATTCATACTCCCTACACCGCTTGCAAACCGTGTGAGGATCTACCGAACCTTTCGGTAGTCTCACACTACAACCCTCATTCACACATACTCTAATTGCATAACTAGAGTCAGACATTCTTAGAAAAATCCAAATCGAAATCCAATAAACAGTCCACTAAAGCGTATGCCAAACCAACAATCCAGTACGTCACCAAAAAAGAGTCCAGAAGATCAATGGCGATGAAAAACGAAAATCAGGTCAAGAGGAACAAACAACGATGTTGTCGGAACCGGCGACAGAGAAAATCTGATTAGAAAACGGGAATGGTTCCTAGTCCTGCCACCCAGCGGCAGGGCGGTAGATCACCTGACCTACCTGTAGCGTGTGCCGCGAAATTTGAATTTCTGTCGGGAACGACTGAGTCTAAAGCTAAGTATATATCTGACAGGGAAGTTGAATGTACAAAAATAGCCTTTCTGGTCACATCCTTCAATGTCGCAGAATGGAGAGGCTCGAATGGACTAGACATCAGGAACTTCAAAACTACGTCCAAGTTCCAGGAAGGCAGCTTTGGCTGAGCCACCTTAGTGGTTTCAAAAGACCTTAAAAGATCGTGAAGGTCCTTGTTGTTTGCTAGATCCAAACCTCTATGTCTAAAGACCGCTGACAACATACTCCTATATCCTTTAATAGTTGGGACTGCCAGCTTTTCTTCTTTCCTCAGATAAAAAAGGAAATCGGCTATCTGATTCACAGAGGTCGTGGTTGAGGAAATGCCCTTCTTCCTACACCATCTCCTGAAAGCGGCTCACTTCGATTGATACACCATGCTAGAGGAAGCTCTTCTTGCTCTGGCAATAGCCCTTGCCACTGATCTTGAAAAACCTCTCGCTCTGGCCAACTTTTCGATAGTCTGAACGCAGTTAGACTCAGAGCGGGGAGGTTTTTGTGATACCTCTCGAAGTGGGGCTGTTTGAGTAGATCGACTCTCCAAGGCAGTGTCCTCGGGAAGTCCACTAAGAAGGTCATGACCTCTGTGAACCAATCTCTCAAAGGCCAAAACGGGGTGATCAACGTCATCCTTGCTCCTTCTGACGCTGCAAACTTCCTGATGACCTCTCCCAAGATCTTAAAGATTAGATTAGATTATAAAATTTTTGGCTCATAGCCAAGCGCCGGAGCCGGGGGGCCATTCAGCGCATATATATCTTAAGAATAAAAAAGTCAATGTTGCACAAACAAACATACACAGAACCGATCAAACATACAAATCATTCATTCATTAAAACCAAACAAGAAACCTAAAACAAATAAGAGAAAATTAAAATTCATAAAAAAGACCAATATTTTTTAAAAATGTCATAATTTGCTCTACCAGAGCACCTTCACCCTAAAATATTGGCAAGAGTCTTATTTGCCAGCAAACAAGCTTTACGTTTGATTTCAAAATGTGGGCACTCCACCAAAATATGCATCACAGTCAAATCCACACGACAGGTGGAACAGCGAGGAACCTGCCTATCCGCTCCACTCGTCATTAGATACCCGTGAGTATATTTAGTGTGGCCAATACGTAATCTAGCTAAAACTATCTCAGACCTTCTATCCATCCGGCTATGAGGCCAAGGATGAACAGAAGGCCTAATCGACTTTAATTTGAGATTATTATCTAAAGTAGACCAGTGGGCCTGCCACTGGTCTCTACAATAAAATCGAATGGTACTTTTAAAATCGGAAACAGGGACGCCCATGTTAGAAATGTGCCTAAGCCTAGTTGCAGCCTTAGCAGCAATGTCGGCTTGCTCATTCCCAACAATTCCAACATGGGACGGAGCCCAACAAAACCTAACAGAAAATCCTCTTCTATTAATTAAAAGATAAAACCAATCTTGTACTTCTTGCACTAAAGGGTTGCAAGAGACTAGGCTTTTAAGAGAAGATAAAACACTTAAAGAGTCGGTAAAAATGGTAAAAACCTTGTTAGTACAAGAACTATAAAAAATATATTTAAGAGCAGTCAAAACTGCCAGCAGTTCAGCTGTAAAAACAGAGGAATTAGATGGAAGCTTCTTTTTAATAATATCATCACTAGTCACTACAGAGCAACCAACACCATCAGAACTCTTCGAACCATCAGTATATATATGATGAGAATCACCATGTTCAAAAGCATGGTCATAGAAACTTGCCCTCAACTGATCACCAGAACTGATGCTCCTGCTGTCCCTAATTGGGCAGATTTCTAAGTGTGGCCTATTCCGGAAGGACAAATTTTGAAGGCGAAATTTCAGCTACTGCAGGGGGTAGTAATCCCACCTCCCTGGCAGAGCTTGCTAGTCAAACTTCAAGCGGCTTTGGCAGTCTAGGTTTATTTGGGGCTCTATCAGTTGGTTCTCTAACATACTTATAATTAGGGTTTAGCTTAGATGTAAGTACTCTTGATATGACTCTCAAGCCTAATTCCTCCCTACGGATAAATAGTGGGGGGAAAACCTGATTCAACATATAGGCTTTCTACTGGAGAAGTTCTATAGGCTCCCGTACAAATACGTAAAGCCAAATTATGAACAACATCTAATTTCTGCAGTGTTGTCTTGCATGCACAACCATAGACTTGACAACCATAATCAATTTTGCTTAGGCATAAAATCTGGTACATCCTCAAAAGGGTGATTCGATCTGCCCCCCAATTAAAATTAGACACAACTTCAAGAATATTGAGACGAAGCTTCACGTTACATACAACTTCATTAACATGATGAGTAAAAGTTAATTTCTTATCAAATGTAACACCTAGATACTTAATGCTATCTTCATAAGGTAAAATCGAATCATTTAAAAACAGCGTAGGGATCTCTTCCACTCTTCTTAATCGGCAAAATCGTATAGCTTTGGTTTTTTCTGGTGAAAATTTGAAACCTTTAGCACTGGCCCATAATGTTGAAGCATTAATAGCAGTCTGAATCTTTCGACAAGCTTCGACAGCTGTAGACTTGCTACAGATTATTGCATAATCATCAGCAAAGGCCAGACCATGCACCCCGACAGGAACTTGATCTAGTAGGCCGTTGACAGCTACATTAAAGAGTGTTGGACTAAGGACGCTTCCCTGAGGTAACCCTTCTTCTTGAGGGTAAGCAGAAGAAATGTAAGAGCCCACTCTTACTTTCAGGAAACGTTCTGACAAAAAATCTTTCAGACAATAGAACAAATTACCCACAACACCCCACTCTACAAGTTGCAAAAGGATAACCCCTCGCCAGGTAGTGTCGTAGGCTTTTTCTAGGTCAAAGAACACTGCAACAGTCTGGTTTTCCACAGCAAAAGCATTCTGTATCTCCCGAGTAAGGAACATCAAAGGGTCAGAAGTACTTCTATTTTTCCTAAAGCCAAACTGCCGATCAGATAAAAGATTCTTTGAATCCAAATACCACACAAGTCGAGCATTGACCATCCTCTCATAAATCTTGCTAACACAACTAGTTAGAGCAATTGGCCTATAATTCTTAGGAAGGAAGGAATCTTTAAAAGGTTTTAAAACAGGTACAATAATCGATATCTTCCAAGACTCTGGTGAAGTTCCTGAAAGCCAAAAACTGTTTAAAATGTCTAAAAGAAATTCTTTTGTACTTCTAGGCAGATTAAAAATCATAGAGTACAGTATATCATCTTCCCCAGGAGATGTTGGGGAAGACAACGAGATTGCATGATCTAATTCTTTCATGGTGAAAAGAAGATTATATGACTCTAAATTTAAACTAACAGCAGGAACAACCGTGGTACCGTCCCTAATATTCCTGAATGCAGGAGAGTAATGTAGGGCACTAGATATACTGGAGAAATGCTTACCAAAGGTTTCTGCAACTTCTCCAGAATCAGATATGAGGAAGCCATCAATTTTCAATATAGCAAGGGAAGGTGGAGAAAATTTCCCTTGCAGCTTTCGGATTCTGTTCCAGACAAAACGACATAGGGGAATCATATTTTAATTCACTTATATATCTGATAAACGATTCCCTCTTTGCCTGCTTAAATGTTTTTCTTTGCTTAGCAAGAGCTCTTTTATAGATAATTTATTGACCAAGCAAGGAAATTTACGATATCTCTTGTAGCAAGTTCTAGTTATCTTTCGGCTCAAGGCACATGAATTGCTCCACCAAGGTACTAGAGGACGCCGAGGCTTACCAGAAGTTCGAGGAATAGAAAGCATGGCACCACACAGCAATATACTGATTAAATACTCATAAGCAGATGTTGGGCTCTGAAAATCTTTTATATCTTGATCAACTTCAGTAGATTTTTTGAATAATCCCCAGTCAGCCTCCCCTACCTTCCATTTTGGTAAACATGGAGATGGAATATTTTTCATAAACTTTAAGTGAATGGGCCAATGATCACTGCCATGATCATTCTGGTCTACTACCACTGGTAATCTAACCTCAAAGACGAAGAGCAGATAGTGAGGTCAATGGCTGAGTCAGTATTATGAAAAACATCATGTCTTGTAGGGGAACCATCATTCATTAAAGTGATGTCATTAAAGTCAAGCAGCTGTTCTATTATTAAACCCCACCGGTCGCAGTTTGGCTCTCCCCAGAGGGAGTTGCTTGGCATTAAAATCCCCCATACAGAATGAAGGTTTAGGAAGTGGTCCATTAACGTCTGTAGATCGGTTAATTCTAGCTGACGGGGATTACCCTGCGCATCCTGCAATCTATTTTCCAATGATGGATCAAGGTAGAGAGAACAAATTGTGATCCATTTATAATTGAAAATTTGAACTGCACAAGCCTGCAACACAGTGTTCAATTGAACAACTCTGTGATTAACAGACGTACGGACTATGATGCCTGTGCCTCCCTGAGCACGTACACCTATCAGGGGTGGAGACCTATGAAATGAATAATTAAAACCCACGTTGGGAGTGTGCTCTCCCAACTTTGTCTCTTGTAGACACATCGCAGATAGATTATGTTCCTTAAACAGAACCCGAACTTGCTCTCTATTTGGTATAAAGCCACGGATGTTCCATTGCATGAGAGCCATTATTTAGAAGATGGTTGGATCTTAAAATTTTTCTACAATTTAGGAATCTGAGTCCTGGTGAGAGAGATCTTATCAGTTTTACCAGAACTACTTGATCTAGATCTGGGTGTTATAGATCTTTTAGATGATGGGCCTTCACTTGCCCTTCCAGTTTTGCTTTTATTTTTCCTATGGTGGCCGAGTGACCGAGAATGAGGCGAAGAGGGAGAAAGGGCCCTCTTCTGACGAATAAAGAGGGCCTCTATCTCCTCACCGTCATCTCCACGGTGCACAGTAATGACAGGATCAGGTGAAGGCTCAATGTCAGGCAATGTCCCTGTCAGAGAGAAGTCGTCAACAAATTGAGATCTAACTTGAACCCTTGAACCAACAGGGTCCCCTGGCTTGACCAGTCTCTCTACAACATGAGGAGCCCCGCCAGAGGGGCCATGGGGAGCCCCACCAGAGGGGGCCTGGGAAACCCCACCAAGGGGGGCACGGGGAGCTAACAGGGGGGGCACGGGGAAAGGGGGGGACGGGGAGCCCCAACAGGGGGGGCACAGGCCCATTAGGGGCAGCCCCCGGGGACCCCGAGCACCACCAGAAGGGGCACCAGAAGTAGCAATATCCGGCTGTTGTGCCTTCAAGGCATCTGAATAAGTTTTCTTTCCCAACAGCTTCTTGGCCTGTCCCACACTGATGTGTTCAGCAATAGATTTAAGTAATGCCTCCTGTTCTTTTTTAAATTCACTGCATTTCTTATCTCGGGCTCGATGGTCACCGTTACAGTTCACACAAATTACCGGTTCAAAACATTCCTCGTGCTCAGGCTTGCCACACGATTCACAAAGTTTATTTCTGGTGCAAACATTTGAGGAGTGTCCAAAGCCAAAACATTTAAAGCACTGGAGCACTCTCAGTCTATAAGGACGAACTTTCATAATTTCATTGTCAAGAACAATTTCAGATGGCAAAAAAGGACTTACAAATGTTAAAATAATCATAGACGAGCGGGGCACCTTGAAAACCTTCCAAACCACGTCTGGACACATCTCCAAAATTTCCTCTTCGTCCATTTCATGTAAATCTTCATTGAAGATGACACCCTTTGCATAACTAAAATTATAGTGAGGTTTTACTTCTTTTATCATATCTTCGGGAATGATATTGTTATGATACAATAAAGTTTGTTCATACTTACCTGGCAGATATATATATAGCTGTATTTTCTGAGTAACCTATTAGTAGTTCAGGCAACCACCACCCCGTTACCGTGGCGCTAGCGCTAGGAACCGTTCCCAATTGGGCCAGATTTTCTCTGAACCCTGTCTCCTGAGGGGAGGAGGGTGGGAATTAAATTAAATATATATACTGCCAGGTAAGTATACATTAAACTTTGTTTTAACATAAAAACTTCATTTTAATGTATGACACTTACCTGGCAGGTATATATATAGCTGATTGACACATTTGGAGGTGGGTCAAAGACAGCAACATTATTAGAGTATAAAAATATTATTAAAATATTATTAAAAATGATATTGTTATGATACAATAAAGTTTTATGCATACTTACCTGGCAGGTATATATATAGCTGTATTTTCTGAAGTCCGACAGAATTTAAAAAAACTTCCGACACACGCAGTGGTCGGCCAGGTGGTTAGTACCCATTCCCGCCGCTGGGAGGCGGGTATCAGGAACCATTCCCATTTTCTATTCATAATTTTATTTCCACTGTCCCCTGAGGGGAGGTGGGTGGGTACTTGAATATATATATATCTGCCAGTTAAGTATGAACAAACTTTAATGTATCATAACAATATCATTTGCTCATGAACTTACCTGTCAGATATATATATATAGTTGAACCCCACCGTTGGAGGTGGGAAGGGACAGAATAGAAGGATTTTGGGACACAAATGCATGCAAGATGATTTACATCTTGGTTCCACCTGTTAGCATAGCCGACTTCGCTGATTACTGTCACCCAAGGTCTGCTTCTGCTTTACTAGAGTTGCCAGCGAGGTAGAGACCTATAAAGCTGGTGCACTCCAGATGATCTGTCAAGGGGGGGCGTGACCACAATGTGACTAGACCATATTGACCATACCATGAGGGCTAAGAAGTAAAATAAATATATATATATATAAACTATATATATCACCACCTGACCAACCTAGCCAAAGTTAATGTGTGTTAACTAAGGCTTCAGAGTTAAGAAGTCGCCGTTGTCAGCGACTCCACAACTAAATTAAGAGCTCTTCCTAACCATTTTCTACAGGATAGGATGAGTAGTACTTCTTGCCCCCAAGATTGTGTCTGCAGACACGTATGGCCCTAGCGAGCAGCATATCTCATATGCCATCTTCACATCTCGCAGGGAGTGTGAAGTGAACCCAGAGTTGCTTCGCTAAAATATGGTACTCAGGATGTTGCTGAGTGCCATGCTCTGTTGAAATGCTTCCGAGGCCGCGCCCTCACCTCGTGAGCATTCAGATAAAAAGATTTCAAATCTTTGTGCAAAACACAATGAAGGAGCATTTTTTTTTTTTTTTTTTTTTTTTTTTTTTGAAAGAACTCCTTAACCCTAAAACCAGGGTGTACTTCGATATGGGCAAGTCTGGTCTTTTTCGGAACACTGCAGATTGCCCGACTGACTTCGACTTTCTTGATTTTAAGTAGATAAAACTTGAGAGACCTGACAGGGCACAGGACTCTCTCTGGCTCCTCCCCCCTAACTTGTGCCATCCTTGCTTCCAAGATCCTGGCCCAAGGACAAAAAGGGTTTCCATTCTTAGGCCATAACGAAAGGCTTAGAGAGCACACCTCCTTGTGTTCTCTAAAGCCAAAACTTGTGACGATGGCTTAAAATCTCACTAACCCTCTTTGTCGTATCTAGGGTGGTTAGAAGAAGGCCTTCCTGATCACATACAAGAAGTTAACAGGCAAGAGAGGTTCGAATGCTTTGACATCAAGAACTTCAGACTACGTCTAAGTTCCATATTGAAAGCTTCGATCCGGAAATGCACAGTCTGTACTAAAGTCAGGTGAACGACCAGTTGACCAGTCAGACGAATCAAGGACAGCAAGGCTGTACCCTGAAGACCAAAAGGCACTATTCTTAGCTGAAGGATGAGTGTCTGGACTGCCTGGGCGATTCAATCTAAGCAAACCTTGGGGGTGTATCAACGCAACCCAACGTCGTCCGCAATCGACTTCGTCAATAAGAAACTCAGGGCTACTATATGTCGCCTGATCTCGCACGAGTGTCTGACTCCGAGAAAACAGGCGAGACAAAAAGTAGATGGTGAGCTAGAATCGAGATTCCACAGACCTCAATGATCGTGAAGGTCTTTGTTGTTTGACAGATGCAAATCTGTCAAACAACATTCTCTGTTGTCTGTTCGCACTGGCAGAATTTTCAAAACTCTCGGCAACCGCTAGACCACTGGTAGTTCAGGTGATCTCCCCCCACGTTCCGTGGCGCTGGTACTTGGAACTAGTATTCCCGTTTTCCTCAGATTTTCTCTGAACCCTGTCTCCTGAGGGGAGGAGGGTGGGAATTTATTATATATACCTGCCAGGTAAGTATGCATAAAACTTTATTGTATCATAACAATATCATTTTTATGCATGACACTTACCTGGCAGGTATATATATAGCTGATTGACACATTTGGAGGTGGGTCACAGACAGCAATATCGTCATAATTAAAAAATTAACTAATTTTTTAAATTATTTATTAAGTTCCTTACCTGCTAAGGTAGCTGACTTCGTAGGTCCTGCTCTTAGCCTGCTAAACCTTAGTAGCTCTCAACTAGGATGTGACCTGTTTGTTGAGAAAGCTAACAACAAGGGTCTGACAACTGGACGTGACCAATTTGTTGACAGGAAACCCTAGCCCTCTCTTACCAGGGGCATTCATGCTAGGATAAGTTAGACCACCTGAACCACACACAAAGCTAACGTAACACATTACACTTCACATACTGAAGAGGAAATAACCCTCTCAGACAAACCATAAAAAGAACACCACTTAATTAAAATACCTAGCATGTTAGTAATCTATCGAGACGATTCGTACGGACTTTTGCAATCCTGTAACGAACCTCTAGATGATCGTTACATTCTACGCCTGTTGTTATAATAGGCTCTTTCTCGTAAACTCGAGCAGGGACCGAGAGAAGATACTTCTTAAGATATGAGAGAGCTGTGGAATATCAGAGTTGATGTGGACCACTGGTTCCAAAAACTCGTTTCGAGGACTGGAGGGACGACCGAATTGCATTTACTTCTTTCAGATTAAGATCCAGGACATCTGAAACACTTATCCAGATGTCCGGCACCTCCTTTCTATCATGACGCACTGAGAGATGTTCAGAATAATTCCTAGATCTTGAATAATATTTCAGTTTCCGGTAGTAAAAAACTGTGGTCTGAATTGCAGTCTATTCGGGGAAACAAACTTCTTCAGGAAGGAAATGGTCCCCAGCAAGCTCATCCATTCCCTCCTCGAGAATGCTTACTTCCCTATAAGGCTGCGCTTTGCCTAAGCAGGAGAGCATATAAAAGTGCAATGTTGCGGTAAGCTCGTAGTTATATACCGTGCGGTAACGAGCACCGAAAGGATTAAGAGATAACTCTGTTGAACATAGTAAGGCAAAACTAATGCAACGTTTATTTATTCACGTAAGAAATCCCCTCAATCTTAGGCTAAAGTCCGTGATTGTAGGACAGAGATTACCAGGTTAGTCAGTCAATCCCGCAGGAGAGACGTAACCGCCAGCACAGAGATACGGTTAGTCAGTCAACCCCGCAGGAGAGAGAGACGTAACCTACCGCGCACGATCTGTTACTGGCTCGGTTGGAACTTGGACAGTCAGACACAGCAGCAGCCAGCAGCTTACGAACGTCGTCTCTTAACTTATGTCTGAGTTGCCAGCTACCCTATTCTACGAAGAAAATAGGTCCGTTATTTTTTGAACAAAAAGAGACTCTCAAGCTGGTATATTTAAGCGAAACAGAAAACGCTAAATATATAGATGCGTTTGTGTCGTCAGAACACTACCATACAACGGTAAAAGATAAATCGGAAACTCCTGGAAGGCTGCAGGGAGTGACGATTAAATGTCCTTAAAATAGTAGACAATAGACCTCTCGGTTGCCATCCGAAGAGGTAACTACAGCAAGCGTGTATGACTTGAACCAACCAGTAGTAAAATAACGTAAGGCAAAAAAATTTTATTATATCACAATAAAGTTTGTTCATACTTACCTGGCAGACATATATATAGCTGAATTCGGAAATACAGCTACATACATATCTGACAGGCAAGTTTCATGAACAAAACTTAGAGAATCGAAGCAGACAGCTCAAGCTTCTTAAGATACTGGACATAAGCGTTCATTGACGATAGTCTACCAGTCTATTTCTTGTACGAGTCTGCGAATGAGGAAGGAGAGCTCTCCGAATCTTGTCCTTTTTATTCGCTTACGCAATATCAAGTTAATGAGATGTTTGTCAATGAGAACTAACCCATTAACGGTACAGAGAGATATTTTGTCAATGAGGGGAGACCCACTTACTTGACAAAACGATAGTATATTGTCAATGGGGGAAAGTCACTGAATTGACAAAACGTAATCCAGGAAGTCGAGCCTTTTATTTTTCGATTCCCGTCTCAAACAAGGAAGGGACAAGAATCCTGTTAAGAGACTGGGCTTACGGTAGGTAGAACGACGATGCTCAATCGGCATGGAAGTCTCGACTAGAAACTAACAAAATCTATCATCTGAAAAACCCTTTCAGATGGTCTAACAAGCTTTAAATTTATTGGCAGTATGGCAAAGGAAGTCCTGTCTTGCGCTTTCCTGAAGAGCGTCCTTTTGATGAGTGCCTTTGCAAGAATCCTACTGAACGTTGCCGAAAATCCTGACGTTCAGGACGTCGAGCCTTTACATAACCCGTAACTGTCTTATCTCAAAGTCTTGACTGAGGTAGAGAAAACGAGATCTTCCCTTGAGCTTTCCTTAACTCCATCCACCTTTGCGAAAAGCAATATAATATTGACAGAGACCTCTTGAATTCACGAAACCGAGGTCTTGCTGGGTTTCGAAGACGAAGTTCTGTTCACTTTCTTGAGGCTCAAATCTTAAACAAGAGCTTGAAGAGTTCAACAGAAACATTCTGGTGCTGCGCTCGGCGTCCACTGGCGAGGACTCTCGGCGTCCTGGTGCGCGCTCGGCGGCCACTGGCGAGGACGCTCGGCGTCCACTGGTGAGTGCGTCCATCCGAGCGTCCTGTTCAAGCCGATCGTCCAATAAGCGTGCAAAAAAGCGTCACGCTCCTGACAGGCGTCAAAACAAGCGAGAGAAACTGCCTTCTTTTTCCTATTTCTTGGTGGAAAGAAGTACACGTGATCAGGCAACTTTCGCCTTCTTACTTCTCACTGAAACACATAACGAGGGAGAAGGGACGACGCGTCCTCTTCTATAAAGCTTCTTAGAGGGCGCGAGTCCTTCCGAGAGCTCCAACCCTTGTGCGGGGAGGACGCCTCGGAGGACGAGAAGCAATCCTTCAGGATTCGTGCATGTGCACGCACTTTGGCAGTCTGGGGATTTTCATCAGAAACTGCCGAAGGCACGCCAGATCGGTGGGGTTCCCTGTAACCCTCCTTCGGCTTTCGACATGCCCTCTCCCTTGGTTCTGGGAGTTCGACAGAGGTCTAGACCTAGAGGCGTTATAAGCCGATCTGACGCACCCTCCACTACACAAGGGGCACTGTCACTGCACTTAGCCACTTCACTATTGCTCTCTAAAGCAAGCACTTTCGATTCTAAGTTACGAATCGAAATAGTATAAGAGAAAGGGCAATAACCTCTACAGACACTGTTTTAGGGCCCGAAGGCAACATTACAGGGTTAGGCGTAACAAAAACAGAAGTAGAACTCTTCACAACAATGAAGGAGAGCGATCACCTCTCGCAGACATAGTCATAACCCGTAGGCCATACTACAGCGTTAGGCAAAATAAAGTCTACCGGAAGGTTAGCGGTATCACTACCCTGACTTTCGTAATTGATTAATTGCGTACATACTAAACAAACTTTTTCCTTACGGAATTAGACACGTTTACTGATTAATTGCGTACATACGAATCATACTTTTTCCTTACGGAAATAGACATGTTTACTGATTAATTGCGCCCCCCAAGTGCGGAACTACCGAAGCTTTCGGTAGCCACACCCTATCTTTGCAGACAACACCCTCTGAAACTAGCAGAACTAGATTCAGATATCTTATGCAAAAATGAATCAAATTCAAATCAATTTAAGATAGCGTATGCCTAGCCACCAATCCAAGTAAATAAATTAAAAGACAATTAGGATACTTAGCGGCAAATGAAGTTTCCAAAATCCTAAGCCGGAGGTACTGAAAACAGGTGTTTTCAGTACCGGCGACAGAAAATTTATGAATAGAAAATGGGAATGGTTCCTGATACCCGCCTCCCAGCGGCGGGAAGGGAAATGGGTACTAACCACTGGCCGACCACTGCGTGTGTCGGAAGTTTTTTTAAATTCTGTCGGACTTCAGAAAATACAGCTATATATATACCTGCCAGGTAAGTGTCATGCATAAAACTCTAGGTTCCTTACCTGCTAAGGTAGCTGACTTCATAGGTCCTGCCTCTAAGCCTGCTTAAACCTTAGTAGCTCTCAACAAGGAAGTGTCCTGTATGTTGAAGAAGCTAAGACTGGAACTGACAACTGGACGTGACCAATGTGTTGACAGAAACCGTACAGCCCTCTTATGCCACGGCATTCAAGCTAGTCATAGATCATTTACCTGAACTACACACACACCATCACCAGATAATACTAACAAGACTGATAAAAGTACCGAACACTTTTCTCAGACGACCAAAAACACAAACACCATCACCTAATAAAATCAACTAGCTTAAAAGAAGGTTATGGGGTAGTAACTCTTTGCCCAATACTGTACCAGAGGACACGTATGGACCTAGCGTCTGACAATTATCAAAGGTTGTCTGAACATCTCTAAGATAATGAGATGCAAATATTGAATTAGTTCTCCAATATGTGGATTCAATAATTTCCTTGAGGGCTAAATTCTTTTTAAAAGCTAATGAAGTCGCAACTGCCCTGACTTCATGAGCCTTCACTTTCAAAATACCAAAGCTCTGCTCTTGACACAACATATGAGCTTCTCTAATTAACTCTCTCATGAAGAAGGCTAGAGCGTTCTTCGTCATGGGTCTACTGGGGTCTTTAACTGAACACCACAGAGCATCAGAATTCCCTCTGATATCTCTTGTTCTTTCCATATAAAAACCGCAATGCTCTCACTGGGCAGAGAACTCTTTCTTGCTCGTGACCCACTAACTCAGACAGACCCAAAACTTCAAAGGATCTTGGCCAAGGATTAGCTGGATTCTCATTCTTGGCCAAGAAACCTTCTTGGAATGAACACACTGCGTTGCCATGTCTCCATCCCACCTTCTTCGATATAGCCTGAAGCTCACTAGCTCTTTTAGCGGTTGCCAAAGCTACTAAAAAGATAGTTTTCTTAGCAACATCTCTCAGAGAGGCTTTCTCTAAAGGCTCGAATTTGCTAGAAGTTAAATACTTCAGGACCACATCGAGGTTCCAAGCAGGTGGCCTGCATTGTGGTTGTTTCTTCGTACCAAATGACCTAATCAGATCTCTAAGGTCTAAGTTATTCGAGATGTCTAGACCTCTGTGTCTAAACACTGAGGTTAGCATACTCTTATAACCTTTGATTGTCGAAACTGACAATCCCAATTCCTTCCTCAAGTATAGAAGGAAATCTGCGATTTGGGTCACAGAGGTACTGGATGAAGACACTTTCCTGTTCTTACACCACTTCCGGAAATTCTCCCACTTCGACTGATATACTGTGATTGTTGAATTTCTTCTGGCTCTAGCCACTGCCCTGGCCACCTCTCTAGAATATCCCCTCGCTCTGACAAGACTTTCGATAGTCTGAACGAAGTCAGACCCAGAGCGAGGGCATTCTTGTGAAACCTGTCGAAGTGGGGTTGTCTGAGTAAATCTACTCTTAGCGGAAGAGTCCTTGGCGTATCTATTGTCCATTCCAGTACCTCTGTGAACCAACTTTGGGCCGGCCAAAACGGGGCTATTAAGGTCATCCTCGTCCCTTGGCTCTCCCTGAACTTCTTCATCACTTTCCCCAGTATCTTGAACGGAGGAAAAGCGTACACATCTAAGTTGTCCAATCATCAGGAATGCGTCGACCGCCACTGCTTCCTGGTCTGGAACCGGAGAGCAATAAGTTGGTAACCTTTTTGTTCTGGCTGTCGCAAACAGATCTACTACCGGACGGCCCCACAACTTCCACAGGCTCTGGCAAACCTCCATGTGCAACGTCCACTCCGTCGAGAGAAGTTGTTCTCTTCTGCTCAACAGGTCCGCACTCACATTTTTCTCTCCTTGTATAAACCTGGTGAGTAGCACGACCCTTTCCTCTTCCGCCCAAAGCAGAACTTCCTTTGCCAGATTGTAAAGGGGAAAAGAATGAGTCCCTCCTTGTTTGCGGATGTATGCCAGAGCCGTGGTGTTGTCCGAGTTGATTTGCACTGTCTTGTCTCGAATCAACTCTCTGAAGTGCTTCAAGGCCAAGAAAATTGCCATCAGTTCCTTCCTGTTTATGTGCCAACTTGTTTCTTTCTTGCTCCAACGTCCCGACACCTCTTGAGGGCCTAATGTCGCTCCCCAACCCGCGTCCGACGCGTCAGAAAACAGACGGGTCTGGCTTCTTTGCTGAAGCGCCATCCCTCTTGCTAACCTGCCTGGAGTCAGCCACCACTTTAATTCCTCCTTTACTTCGGCAGGAATTAGAAACTGGAAGGAATCCGGTTGCAATTTTCTTGGCCATGAATCCTTCAGGAACAACTGTAGAGGTCTCATGTGCAGTCTTCCTAAAGAAATGAACCTCTCTAGCGAAGAGTGTGTGCCCCGTAGACTCATCCACTCTCTTGCTGAGCATCGGTCCTTCTTTAGAAAGTCCTGCACCTTCCGAATGCATTGGGCTTGCCTTTCGGGGGACGGAAAAGCCCGAAAAGTCACTGACGATATCTGAATCCCCAAATAAACTATCTGTTGTTGGGGATCCATCCAATTGAGACTTTCCCATGTTTACTACCAGACCTAGGTCTTTTGCTAAGTTCAATGTTTGATTCAAGTCCTCCAGACATTGACTTCTTGATTGGGATCTTATCAACCAGTCGTCCAGATAAAAAGACACTCTGATCCCTCTTAAATGCAACCATCTCGCCACATTGGACATCATCCTCGTGAACACTTGGGGGGCTGTGCAAAGGCCGAAGCACAGGGCCTTGAACTGAAAGACCCTGTCCTGAATCACAAACCTTAAATACTTCCTGCTTCCTGGATGAATCGGAATATGAAAGTATGCGTCTTGTAAGTCCAGGGTCACCATCCAGTCCCCTGGACGTACCGCTGCCAGTACTGAATCGTTCGTCTCCATAGTGAACTTGGTCTTTTCTACGAAAAGATTCAGTTGACTCACGTCCAGAACTGGCCTCCAACCTCCCGAGGACTTTGCAACCAGGAACAACCGGTTGTAAAATCCCGGAGATTCGTGATCCAGAACAGGCTCTATGGCTCCTTTCTCTAGCATGGAAGCTACTTGCTCCCACAGAGCCGCTTTCTTCACTAAATCGTTGTAATTTGCCCCGAGGGCTCTCGGAGATGTTGCGAGAGGAGGTCTCTTCAAGAAAGGAATCTTGTACCCTTCCCGAGCTACGTTGACAGCCCAGGGATCTGCCTTCATGTTCTGCCAAACTTCCCAAAAACCTTGAAGTCTGGCTCCCCACTGTCGTCTGGAGGACTGAAATCTCATTCTTTAGAGGTGGTCTTGGCTCCTCTTTTAGTGGGTACTCTCTTACCCCTCTAAATGGCGGGTCGGACTGCGAATGTTCTGCCTCGAAAGGGCTGTTGGGAAGGCCTAGTATCCTTTGAAGTTTTCTTAACCAACTTGGATGGTAAGAACTTCCTAACTGAAGACGAGAGAAGATCTTGAGTGGCCTTCTGAGAAAGGGAGAGAGCTATATCCCTAATCACCTCTGAAGGAAACAGCTGTTTCGAAAGGGGAGAGAACAGCAACTCCGATTTCTGAGAGTTAGAAACTCCTTTTGAAGCGAAAGAACACAACAGCGATCTCTTCTTTAGTACTCCTGCTGTGAACAAAGAAGCCAGTTCATTCGTTCCGTCTCTCAGAGCCTTGTCCATGCAGGACATAATGCTCTTAGCTGTTTCTATATCCTGCGAATCCTCTTCTTCTAGGGAGTTCGCCAGTGCTCCCAAAGACCAATCCAGGAAATTGAAGACTTCGAAAGTCCTAAAAATCCCTTTACAAAGATGGTCAAACTCTGAAGACGTCCACCAGACCTTAGCAGACTGTAACGCCTGTCTGCGTGAGCTGTCTACTATACTGGAGAAGTCCCCCACCCTGGGAAGAGGCAGGTACTCCCAGGCCTAGACTTTCTCCAGTAGCGTACCATACTCCTGACTTCGATGCTAACTTAGCTGGAGGAAAACAAAAGAGTATTTTCCCGCTTCTTTCTTATCCTTCATCCAGTCATTCACACGTTGAAGGGCCTTCTTCGACCGAAAAATTGACAGAGTCATCTTAAGGAAAGAGGACTTCTTTGTAGTCCTAGTCTTGGAAAATTGTGATAAGGGAGATAACGGAGCTGTCGGTTTGAATTCCCCTTCAAAAACAGAAAGAAGACGTGAAGTCAGAACCTTATAATCTGAAGAAGGTTCCGTATTCTTTTCCTCAACTAATTCCAATTCCTCTTCTGCTGAAGAAATGTCTTGTAAATCATTGTCGTGTTGACGCTTCGCTGAAGGAATAACGTCCTGCCGCCTGCGTCCTGCGGCTAACGAGGAATCGGCGTCCTGCCGCCTCTCGATGTCCTGCCGCCTGCGTCCTGCGTCCATCGTAGACACGTCTGCTTCCTGTCGCCTGCGTCTTGCGTCCACAATTGATCCCGAGTCCTGACGTTTGCGTCCTGCTTCTTCCGAAACCATTTTCTCCTTCCTGCGTCCTGCGTCCTGAATAACCAAGCGATCGCCTGTCCTCGTAGCGCCAGTGCGCCCTGAGTCCTCGACGAACGCGTCCTTGTCTTCCCTCTTAGAAGACTTAACGGGAAGGAAATCGTCCTTCCGCCTCGAAGATGCCTGCCCAGGCGCATCCCAAGACTTCACAAGAACTGCCAGCTTGGACTGCATTTCCCTTAAGAAACCCTTCGTACTATCTTCCTGAATGGTAGAGGACGAAGGAGGAAGATTACGAGCGGGACTGCGACGTAAAGGAGAGCAATCTTGTACTCTACCTGACGGAGAAAAGACGAGGGGAAGATACACAAGAAGATGGAGGAGAGTCTCTCATCGAAAATCCAAGGACGAGAAGGACGTTATAGCGCCAGTGCGCCCTGAGTCCTCTTTAGCACGAAAAATCCTTTTCCTCTTGATCGGAACTGCGTCCCCGTCTTCCGAGGAGGACAACACCTCAGGACTACTCCAAGCCTCACGATCTTGAGCATGTCTCTCGAGAGCCGTTGACGTCCTGAAAGTCCTCTTGAGGGGGCGAGACACAACTGCATACCGACTTTCCCGCTCGGAAGTCGAACCATCCGAGGACGCACACTTCCCAGTTACGCCTTTTCTGCGGCGAACTGCAACAGCCTGGGAACTTGCAACAGGACTGTTCGAAGGGACGCCTGACCGCGACAAAACCTCTCTCGCCTCCCTTCGACTGTCGACATGCTTCTCCCTTGGGTCTGGGAGCTTGACAGAGGTCTAGGTCTAGGAGCACGAGAGAGACGATCAGACGCCCCCTCCACTACACTTTCACTGACATCAAAAGCACTAACTTTTATCCGTAAGTCGCTGTATCTGGTCGCCCATGGACGCAAGGGCAGCAAAACACCTTCACAATATGTGTATCGTTCGCCTCCTCCGATACAGCGGCGGGCGGGAGGCAGGAGATACCTGGGGAGAAGGAACTACCAATTCTACGTTAGTTAAGAGCTGGAGAGGAAATACATTCACTCCTTTTACTAGAAGAATTCGACTTCTCACTACGAGAAACAGATCTCCTTACACGATCTTTCTCAAGTCTCTCAACATATTTCATAAATATCTTCCATTCCTTCTCTGATAAATTCTCACATTCAAAGCACCTATTCTCCCAAGTACACACATTCTCTCTACACTTCTTACAAATGGTATGAGGGTCGACCGAAGCTTTCGGCAACCTTACCTTGCACCCCTCTTTTACACAAACTCTAAACATACTTCCAGTATCAGACATCTTTAAAGAACAATCCAAGCGAATGCCAAGCTAACGTTTCCGAGTACAATACCAAAGATCCATGAAAAGTCAGCAACGAGAAGAAAATCCTAGCAGGGAACCACCAACAATGTTGCCGGTTCGGCTTGGCTGAGAAAATCTGGCCCAATTGGGAACGGTTCCTAGCGCTAGCGCCACAGTAACGGGGTGGTGGTTGCCTGAACTACTAATAGGTTACTCAGAAAATACAGCTATATATATATCTGCCAGGTAAGTTTCATGAACAAATTAAGCTTTAAATTTAGGAGCATTACTGATTGAACATTGGTCTTGGCATGAACTAAAAAACTATTACGCCCAAAGTGAGTTACTTCTGGGCTCCCAACATTGCCGATCTTCTGGCTTACCAACCTTTTCACCTTGAAGAGGTTGCCTCTCTCACCATGTGTTGTAATGATCAACCACTTAGCTGGGTCTGGTGATCTGGAGGTTTTACTTATTTTACTTGAATCTTTCGTTTCAGTTGGTGGTCTATATATCTCAAGATGCCTAGGGACCTCTTCCGCCTCTACAAGTCCAACACTCATAGAGTCTGACCTAAACTCTCTGTAGGCTCTGTGAGCTTCCGATTCGTTGTTGAAAAATATCCAAATTCAAAACAACCATAATTTTTGCCAAGTCTATTCCATAATTCTTTTACGTTCCCAAATTTACAAAATTCATTAAATAAGGTATCATAATTCCAGTCTAAAGGACTGGTTTTACATACAAAATGTTTGTAACAAGGAGCTCATTTGAAAAAGGCTCCAAAGTCACAATAGAGGAATTACCAAATTTTCCTGGTCCTTATCCTTGCCCAAGTCGTCAACAGAAGGTTTTAGTGTCTCCATAAGACGTACAATTGATGATTCGTCCAGGTAGCCCCCCACCCACCATGGAGCCACATTTAGAGGACAGTGTTATCCCATACAGGGCTGCCCTAGGGGTACCACCCAGATATACACCCCACCCTCAGTGCTTAAGGCGTCATGATGTCCGTCGAGATCAGACCCAGCACTAAGAGAAGGGTTTGACATCTAAACTTTCCCCTCGCTCGACCACGTTAGGTACTCGAGTTCTACGGGTGAGGGGGCATGCCAACCATCCTCACCCTCCATCAAATCCAATGAACAAGTCCAAATCATGTCCAAAACCAATCCAAGTCATCAACATAAAATCCGTGCCTTATAGAAGGAGGAAGCAGAAGGAAGAAAAGTTTTAGTAAAAGGAAAAGGGCTGACTTATTTAGTTGGATCAACAGCTGGGCACCAAGGCCCAGCAAGAAAGTAGTTTCACCACCGGCATCAGGGCCCAGCTGCTGAAACCCTAACCCTAAGCCCCCCATCCTCGGCAAGGCTTCAGCATCTGGGGGGCCCAAGATCTTGAACGGGGGAAAGGCGTATACGTCCATCCCCGTCCAATCCCAGAGGAGGGCATCTACCGCTACTGCTCCTGGATCGAGTACAGGGGAGCAGTATAGAGGAAGACTCTTCGTCCTCAACGTTGCGAACACATCCACCAAGGAACGTCCCCATAACCTCCACAATTCCTGACATACCTCTTGGTGAAGGGTCCATTCGGTCGGAAGCAGTTGTTGTAGCCAACTGAGTAGATCCGCATGGACATTCTCCACTCCTGCAACGAATCTCGTAAGAATCATTACATTCCGTGCCTGGGCCCACAGCAGGATCTCTCTTGCTAGACCGAACAGGGACCGAGTGTGTGTTCCTCCCTGTTTCTTGAGGTACGCCAGAGCTGTGGTGTTGTCCGAGTTGATCTGGACTACTCGGCCTGAAATTTGCTCCTCGAAGAATTGGAGGGCCAAAAGAATTGCCCCGAATTCTTTGAGATTTATGTGCCAGGACACCTGTTCCCCTCTCCAGGTGCCTGACACTTCTTCCCACACTAATGTTGCTCCCCAACCCGACGTGGACACATCTGAAAACAACACTAAGTCAGGGCTCTGAAGGCTGAGAGAAACACCTTCTGCCAGCTTTACGGGATCGAGCCACCACCTTAGGTGATCCTTCACAGATTGGGAGATCCTCAAAGTCACTTCCAAATCTTCCTTGTTCTCCCAGTTCTCCGCAAGGAAAAACTGGAGTGGTCTGAGATGCAGTCTCCCAGGGAAACAAACTTCTCCATGCGAGGAAATGGTTCCCCAGCAGACTCATCCATTCCCTCACCGTAGCATGTTTTACCTTTCCCCAGGAAGGATGAAAGCTGAAACTTTGTCGAAGCAGTGCTGCTGTCGTTCCTGGGATGGAAAAGCTCGAAAAGCCACTGAATCCATCTGAATCCCCAGATACACGATGGACTGAGTAGGGGTCAGATGGGACTTTTCGAAGTTCACAAGAAGTCCTGGGGACTTTGTCAATTCTAACGTTGTATGAAGGTCCTCCAGACACCTCGACTCCGACGAGGCTCGAATGAGCCAATCGTCCAAGTATAGCGAGACTCTTACTCTTGAAAGGTGAAGCCATCTCGCCACATTCCTCATCAGTGCCATGAAAATCATCGGTGCTGTGCTTAGCCCGAAGCAAAGAGCCCTGAACTGATAGACCTGTCCCTTCAGGACAAACCTCAGGTACTTCTTTGACTGAGGATGGATAGGCACGTGAAAGTAGGCGTCCTGGAGGTCTAACGAAACCATCCAGTCGCCTGGTCTTAAGGCTCCTAGAACCGACTGAGACATCTCCATCTTGAATTTCTCTTTCACTACAAAATGGTTCAGCCTGCTGACGTCCAGGACTGGTCTCCATCCTCCCAACTGCTACGGCACCAGGAACAACCTGTTGTAGAAAATGATATTGTTAAGATACAATAAAGTTTTATACATACTTACCTGGCAGATATATACTTAGCTATAGACTCGGTCGTCCCGACAGAATTTCAAAACTCGCGGCACACGCGACAGGTAGGTCAGGTGATCCACCATTCCCGCCGCTGGGTGGCGGGGTCTGGAACTATTCCCGTTTTCTAAGCCATAATTTCTCTTACACCTGTCTCCTGAGGGGAGGCTGGGTGGGCCATTAATCGTATATATCTGCCAGGTAAGTATGTACAAAACTTTATTGTATCTTAACAATATCATTTTTGTACAAGTAACTTACCCAGCAGATATATACTTAGCTGATTGGCACCCTTGGTGGCGGGCAAGAGACAGCTAAAAACAAAATAATACTTAACTAAATACATTAAAAAACAGGGAAAAAACAACCTATGTTCTTGGATAACATAATCCATAGTTCCTACCTTATTGGGCTGAAGACTTCATGACTACTGTCGATGAGTCTGCTTGCCTCAAGAGTTTCAACGAGGAATGAACCTATGGTTGAATAACTCTTGGATCGTGTCAATGGGGGCTAGCCCGCTTACGCGACAGAGCCTATACTGGATCGTACCAATGGGGGCTGACCCACTTACATGGTAGAGCCTTGACCTTTTGTCATATCAATGGAGACTCGCCCTCTTACATGACAGAGTTAAGGTTATTAAACAAATCACAAAGAGCACTGAAGCCAATCCCGATCACCTGACCATGTTAGTCTTGTTACAATCTATGAATTGTAAGAGGGTCCCTATTCCCTCTGACAATTAACCAATAAAAACAACCACCAATAAACAGTAATTTAATTTAAGCCTTAAACTAAATAGGAAGGATTAGCCTCAGCCCCTTCTCCCAGCACTGAATTCGCCGAAACATACGCTCCCAGAGCAAAGCACTTTTCGTACGAAATTTTAACGTCTCTTAGGTAATTCGAGGCGAACACCGAATTACATCTCCAAATGTCGACTCTATAAGAGCCTGAAGCGACCATGTTTTGTGAAAAGCCATCGACGTAGCTATGGCTCTCACTTCATGAGCTCTCACTCTGAGAACCTTGAAATGCTCTTCTTCGCATTTAAGGTGAGCTTCCCTTATTACATCTTTTATGAAGAATGTAAGGGCGTTCTTAGAAATCGCTCTTTTCGGATCTCTTACAGAGCACCAAAGACTTTCTTCTGTACCTTTCAGCAACTTCTTCTTCTCCAGGTAGAACTTGAGTGCCCTGACTGGACACAAAGTCCTTTCTAGTTCTCTCCCTGTTAATGAAGATATTCCTTTTATCTCAAAGCTTCTTGGCCAAGGCTTTGAGGGATTTTCATTTTTCGCTAGAAAAAATGGTTGAAAGGAGCAAATCGCTGAATCTTTCTTAAACCCCACTTTACCTTCCAAAGCTTGCAACTCGCTCACTCTCTTGGCTGTTGCTAACGCAAAAAGGAATAAAGACTTTCTTGTTAAGTCCCTAAACGAAGCTGCGTGAGACGGTACGAATTTTTCCGACATTAGGAACTTGAGGACCACATCCAAGTTCCAGCTAGGCTTCTTGATTACATGTTCTTTCGTGGTCTCAAAAGACCTTATAAGGTCATGAAGATCTTTATTGTTTGTCAGATCTATTCCTCTATGTCGAAAAAACTGAGGCCAGCATACTTCTGTAACCCTTCACTGTTGAAACTGCCAGGTTACAGTCTTTTCTCAAATATAGGAGAAAATCTGCGATTTCAGTTACAGAGGTACTGGAGGAGGATATTTTCTTTTCCCTACACCATCTTCTAAACAACTCCCACTTCGACTGATATACTTTAGAAGTGGAGACTCTTCTGGCTCTTGCAATAGCCTTCGCCACTTCTCGTGAAAAGGCCCCTTGCTCTGACAAGTCCTTCGACAGTCTGAAGGCGGTCAGACTTAGAGCGGGGAGGTTTTTTGTGAAACCTGTCGAAGTGGGGTTGTTTGAGAAGATCGTTCCTTAGTGGAAGCGATCTTGGAAAATCCACTAACCACTCCAGCACCTCTGTGAACCAATCGAGAGCCAGCCAAAAGGGAGCGATGAGGGTCATTCTTGTTCCTTCCGAGCAAGCGAACTTCCTCAACACTTCTCCTACTATCTTGAAAGGAGGGAAGGCGTACGCGTCCAAGCCCGTCCAATCTAGCAGAAAGCTGTCTACTGCTACTGCTTGAGGATCCGAGATCGGGGAGCAATAGGTTTCTAATCTGTGGTTCTTGTTGGTGCGAACAGGTCTATATTGGGCCTTCCCCACAGATGCCACAGTTGTTGGCAAATCTGAGGATTGAGAGTCCATTCCGTGGGTAGGACTTGATCTTTTCTGCTTAACAGATCTGCCCGGACATTTTTCTCTCCCTGTACAAACCTTGTGAGGAGAGATCTTCCTTCCTGTGCCCAAATCAGCAGATCCTTTGCTGATTCGTACAGGGAAAAGGAATGCGTCCCCCCTTGCTTCTTTATATAAGCGAGGGCTGTTGTGTTGTCCGAGTGAATCTGAATCCCCAGACCTGAGACCTGTTCCTCGAAATGAACCAAAGCTAGATGAATGGCTGTTAGCTCTTTCTTGTTGATGTGCCAGGACACTTGTTCTCCTTCCCAAATGCCTGACACTTCTTGCGAACCTAGGTCGCTCCCCACCCTGAATCTGAGGCGTCTGCAAACAACGCTAGGCGCGGGTCTGTAAGCGAAGGGAGATTCCTTTGCTTAGTTTCTGTGGATCTAACCACCAACGGATATTCTCCTTGATCCGTTTCGAGATTGGAAAAGTCTCTCCCAGATTGTTGGACTTCCAATCCCACTTCTCCTTCAGATAAAATTGAAGGGGTCGTAGGTGAAGTCTTCCTAAGGAAACGAACTGTTCCATCGAGGAGAGGTCCCCAGCAAGCTCATCCATTCCCTCGCGGAACAATGTTCTTTCTTAAGAAGACTGACACCTTTTCTAGGCAGCGTTTCTCTCCTTTCCTGCGAAGGATACGCTAGAAAATCCCGAGAATCCATCTGAATCCCCAGATAGACAATACTTTGCTGGGGAGTCAGCATGGATTTCTCGTGATTTACTAAAAGTCCTAAGGACTTTGTCAACTTTAGAGTCACTAAAAGGTCCTCCAGACATTTTTTCTCCGATTGGGCTCTTATTAGCCAATCGTCCAGATATAAAAGAGATCCTGATCCCTTCCAGATGTAGCCAATAAGCTACATTCTTCATGATGTCCGTAAAGACTTGAGGGGCAGTCGAAAGTCCGAAGCACATCGCTCGGAACTGGAACACTTTCCCTTGGAACATGAACCTCAGATATTTTCCTTGCTGCCGGATGAATTGGCACATGGAAATACGCATCCTGAAGGTCCAGGGACACCATCCAGTCCCCTGGACGAAGAGCAGATAGAACAGAGGAAGACGTCTCCATTGAAAATTTCTTCTTCAAGACCAAGAAATTCAGGGCACTGACGTCTAGAACTGGTCTCCATCCCCCCGATGCTTTCGGTACCAGGAATAGCCGATTGTAGAATCCTGGGACTGGAGATCTTGAACCAGTTCTACCGCTTCCTTGGAAATCATCTGTTCCACTGCTTGCAACATAGCAAGCTTTCGGACCGGATCCGAGTATCTGGCGGTTAACTCCCTTGGAGTTGTCGTCAAGGGAGGATTTTCCCTGAAGGGGATCAAGTATCCTTTTTTCAGGATAGAGAGGGACCAGGAGTCCGCTCCCTTCTGCGCCCAGACTTTGGCAAAGTGGAGTAGCCTGGCGCCTACTTTCGTCTGGAGGACTTGCTGTTCATCTAGACTTCCCGAAGGACCTTCTAGATGGTCTACTCTTTCTCTCTGGTCTTCGACCTCTAAGAGGGGCTCTAGAAGAGGAGGCCCCTCGAAAGGGCTGAACAAAAGAGGGTCTCTCTTTCTTCTCTATCGGCACTGCCGGCCTAAACTTCTTGGCTGAGTGCGTGAGTAGATCTTGAGTTGCCTTCTCCGTAAGAGATTTCGAAACCTCTCTAACCGTCTCTTGTGGAAAAAGGTGCGGGGATAAAGGAGCAAAAAGAAGAGATGTCCTTTGCAAGGGTGATACTGCTCTTGCTAAGAAAGAGCTAAAGACAGATCTCTTCTTCAAAACTCCCGTCCCAAAAAGAGAGGCAACTTCCACAGAACCGTCCATGACCGCTCTGTCCAGGCAAGCCAGGACGCTCGAAAGTTCCTCCATGGAAACAAAGTCCGTGTCCTGAGCTCTCTTCGCTAATGCTCCTAACGCCCAGTCCATAAAGTTGAAGACTTCAAGGGTTTTAAAGAGGCCCTTTAGAAGGTGGTCCAGCTCACACATGCCCCAAGTCGCCTTAGCAGACAGCAACGACTTCCTCCTAGCAGAGTCCACTAAGGAAGCAAAATCCGCATCCGCGGAAGAAGGCAGGCCTAACCCCATCGGCTCTTTGGTCTCGTACCACCTTCCTGGTTTGCCTGTTAACTTGGAAGGAGGGCAGGAAAAAACTGTCTTGCCCGCTTCCCTTCTGGAAGTCAACCACTCTGAAAAAGTTTTCAATGCCTTTTTCATACAAAGAGCGGGGCGCATCTTAACGAAGGAAGACGATTTAAGAGCTTTAGTGCTGGACATCAACGATCCTGGTGAAGGAGGGTCCGCAGGATGAAGGGAGTCTCCGAACTCCTTTAGCAGCAAAAGAGAAAGTCTCTTGTA
Source organism: Macrobrachium nipponense (assembly GCF_015104395.2). NCBI lineage: Eukaryota > Metazoa > Arthropoda > Malacostraca > Decapoda > Palaemonidae > Macrobrachium > Macrobrachium nipponense. The sequence goes on from NC_087213.1 coordinate 45,588,770, forward strand.
GTCCGAAACTGCTACATCTACAGGCTCTTCGTCTTCCGATACCTGGTCCAACTGATCTACAGAAGGAGATCTTTCGTTTTAGTGATCTGGCTCTTCCCGGGAGAAGAACTCCTTTCCCGAGAAGGGGAGTGCGGAACATTAGCACTCCTATACGAAGAGTGATGGCTCCTGTCTGTCGGCAACACTCTTGTGCCTACTAGACTCTTGTTGTCTAGGTTCGTCGGGTTCGTGGCGCTTGCTAGGCTCCTGGCGTCCTGATTCAGGGCGCTTGAACAGATCCCCGCGTCCTGATTCCTGACGCTTAACAGGCTCTTGGCGCCCTAACACTTGAAACGCCTAACGTACTCCTGGCGTCCTGTTTTCTGGCGCCCTAACTCCTGGCGCCCTGACTCCTGACGCCCTGACTCGTGGCGCCCTGACTCCTGGCGCCCTGACTCCTGGCGCCCTGACTCCTGGCGCCCTGACTCATGGCGTCCTGGCTCATAGCGTCCTGATTCCTGCCGTCTAGCAGAATCCTGACGTCCTGAATCCAGCGTTCTAAGAGGCTCTTGACGTCCTTTCTTGCGTCTTGCTGCCTCTTTGCGCCTGTCTGGCTCCTGGTCCTGAAGACCCAAGGGATCCTGATACCTAAATCGGTTTTTCCGGTTCCTTGTAGCTAAACCGCTCGAGACTTCTGCTCGATGCGCTGTGTCTAAGAGGGCGCTTCGGGGAAGCCAGCCTATAGGGCGAAAGGGCTCTTCTCTCAGGAGAACAACTCCTATCCGACGAGTCCCTTGACGAAGGCGATAAACGCCCTGGAGATCGTGAGAGTTCTCTCCTATACGAAGAAGGACGCTTAGCGGAACTCTTCACAGGGAGCGAGACATCCTTCCTCCTTGTAGAGTCCTTAGCAAAAGAGCCTACGAGCGACGCTAACTGCTCTTGCAGATTAACCAAAAAACTTCTTGGTCGGATCCTGAAGAGCAGGCTCCTCTTGTCTAGTCCTCTTAGGTTCCCGAAGGCCAATCCTGGGCGGGAAAACGCTCTGGGCTGGAGTCAGCAGCGTCTCCTTTAGGCGCCTTCCAGGCTCTCTTCAAATTGGGCTGCGAACGGGAGGCCGAACTCCATCCTCGTTTTAGGAGAGGAAGAGTCTGAGGCCGAAAAACACTCCTTTAGGACGCCTTTCTGCGGCAATCCGAGGCAGCCTGGGACTTAACAACAGGATCTGCCGAAGGGACGCCTGACCGTTGGGGATGTTCTGCATCCTCCCTGCGGCTTTCGACATTCTCCTCCCCTGTCCTGGGAGTTTGGAAGAGGTCTAGGCCTAGGAGCAATGAGGAACCGGTCAGACGCCCCCTCCACTGCACTGGGGACACTGCACAAGTCACTATCACCACCACTCTTACCTTGGTTTAGAGCTCGTAGCTGAGCTTGAAGTTTCTTAATAGAAGCTTTTACATTTTCCCTCTCTGATGAAGAATCTTTGGATTCAGAACAGGGAGAAGCAGCTGAGGCTAAGGGAAAATTGTTAGAAGGAGAGTTAATTTCTTGTTCTAAGGAGCAAGATCTACTAGATGACCTAGCTGAAGCCTTCCTCACTCTATCTCTCTCAAGCTTCCTAACATATGATGATAATTCCTTCCATTCAAGCTCCGTAAGGTTCTCGCATTCCACACAGGTGTTACTAAAAGAACATTCATTCTCCCTGCATTTAGCGCAAATACTATGCGGATCTAATGCCGATTTAGGCAGCCTAACCTTACAGTCTTCCCTACTGCAAACTCTAACATAGGTGAAGCCTTAGCGTCAGACATCGTGAAAGAGTAGTCAAAACCAAAGTCGAAAAACAGTCCACAATAAGCGTATGCCAAGCCAGAGAAAAAACAGAATACGTCACCAAAAAACCAATCCAAATTCTCGGCAAACGAGTTGAAATCCAAGATGGAGGAACGAACAATAGGTGTTGTCCGTTCAACCGACAGAGAAATTATGACTTAGAAAACGGGAATAGTTCCAGACCCCGCCACCCAGCGGCGGGAATGGTGGATCACCTGACCTACCTGTCGCGTGTGCCGCGAGTTTTGAAATTCTGTCGGGACGACCGAGTCTATAGCTAAGTATATATCTGCTGGGTAAGTTACTTGTACAAAACCTAGGGATTCCAAATCTAGGACCTGTTCCACAGCTCTCTTCTCAAGCACATCGAAAAGACTCTGCTGCTTTTCTGAATGGTAGGAGGGCGACATATCCCTGGGCGTAGTGCACAGCGGTGGAAGTTCGAGGAATGGGATCTTGTAACCCTTTTCGATGACTTCGAGGGACCAGCTGTCCGTCCCTCTTGCTCTCCAGGCTTTCGTGAAGGAAAGAAGCCTGGCTCCAACTGGTGTCTGAAGTCACTTCTTGCCCCTAACCTTGGAAGGGGCTCTGCCTCTGGGAAGACCTTTTCCTCGAGGAGACGATCTCGAGGAAGCTCCTGCGCGAAAGGGCTTCTGCTTCTTGGAAGCCTGTCCAAGTGGAGTAGTCGAAGGGACTGCTGGATGTCTGGACGAATGGGCCAGGAGGTCTTGGGTAGCCTTTTCCTGCAAGCTGACAGCAAGATCCTTAACCATGGATTGCAGGAAAAGATGGCTCGACAGAGGGGCGAACAGCAACTCTGCCCTCTGTGAGGGATAAAACGACTTCGCTGTGAAGTTACAGTACAAGACCCTCTTCTTCAAAGGCCCCGTACAAAAGTGGGAAGCCAATTCATCCGAACCATCCCTGACGGCCTTGTCCATGCAAGCTAAAACGCTGGACAGCTCCTCCAAACAAATTGAGTCAGGACTCCGAGATTGCAAGTCCAGGGCTCCCAAACACTAGTAGAGAAAGTTGAAGACTTCCATCGTCCGAAACAGCCCTTTCAGATGATGATCCAGCTCCGAAAGAGTCCAAGACACCTTTGCAGAGGAAAGGAGAGACCTTCTTGGAGCGTCCACAAGGCTGGCAAAGTCTCCCTGGGAAGAGGAAGGAACTCTCAAACTAACTTCCTCTCCCATCTCATACCAGATCCCCGCCTTTCCACTCAACATCGACGGAGGCAGGGCAAAAGAAGTCTTGCCTTGGGCCTTCCTGGAATCCATCCAATCGTGGACTTTCTTGAAGACTCTCTTCGTAGAAAGACGTCGACATCTTGACAAAGCCTGGCGTTCTCCTCGTCTTCGATGAAGCTAACTGCGAAGGAGGAGAGCGAGGGGCAGAGGGTTGGAACTTGTCTCCAAACAAGTCCTCAGAAGGCGGGCCAAAACCTGGTAGTCTGAAGTTGACGAAGCAGAAGGCTGCTCTTCATCCACAGGCTCCGACGAACTTGATAACTGTCCCTCTTCCATGGGAGCAACAGAAGAATCTTCCAACATCCAAGAAGTTCTAAGACCTTGAGGTCCAATTCGCAAAAGGGACCTCCGCTTCGAAGAAGTACTCGCAGAACAAGGCCGGGCATCCTTAACAGCAGCCTCTGAAGCGTCCTGAAGATCCGCGAAATGGGCGTCCTGACAAGCGTCCTGACGAGCAGCAGCAGCATGAGAGGCGTCATAGAGAGAAGCTTGAGGAGCGTCATGCTGAGCAGCATGTAGAGCATCACGAAGGGGAGCGCGAGGAGCGTCATGACGAGAAGCTCGGCGATCCCTGCTACAATGAGCCTTATGGTCTAGAGAGTGTCTGGGTTGACGCTCATCGACACCTCTAGACAAACGCTGAGAATCCAAACGAAATCTAGAGGGCGACGAAGCAGACGAAGGAGACGAACGAGGAGGAGAGGGGGACTGCTTGGACTTCTTGATAGGCAGCCTCGAGTCCTTCCTGCGTCGACGTGGCTCTGCCTCCCTCTCGGCGATAAACGAAGCCAACTGCCGCTGCATTCCAAGCAGAATCTTCTTAGTAGAAGTTTCCTTTTCAGGGGAAGGGCTGATCCTGTGGGAAGACGAGGGGCAAGTGCCTTCTTCCTTCTCACAGGAAAAGTGACAGCTCTTTTCCTGGAGCGACTGGGGCGCTCAGCAACGTCCTCCTCCAATGACGTCCTGGTCCTCTTCTGCAGCAGGAAAGCATCAAAACTTTCAGGCGACGACCGAAAAGCATCTCGAGAAAAAGGGCGTGAAGCGTCCTCCTCTCTGAAGCTTCTCTTAAGAGGGCGAGTGTCCTTCCGAGAGCTCCACCCCTTGCGCGGGGAGGACACTTCGGAGGATGAGAAGCAATCCTTAAGGATTCGTGCACGAGCACAATCCTTGGCAGCCTGGGAAGCGTCATTAGGACCTGCCGAAGGGACGCCAGACCGGTGGGGAGCCCCCGTAACCCTCCTTCGGCTTTCGACTTGCCCACTCCCTGAGTCCTGGGAGTCTGACAGAGGTCCCGGCCTAGAGGCATTATAGGGCAGATCTGACACCCCCTCCACAACACTAGGGGCACTAACACCATCACCACACTTCACAACACCACTTTGTAGAGCGTGCACTTCAGATTCCAAGTTACGGATGGAATCCATAATTACAGACAGGGCATTACCTTCGGCAGACACAACCTCAGGGCCTGAAGGCAACACCAAAGGGTTAGGGATAGCAAAGTCTACAGGAGGGTTAGCAGGGGAAAAATCAATACCCTGACTTCTACTCGCTGACACACTCCAGGAGGAAGACCTCCTGATCCTGTCACGCTCTAACTTACGCACATAAGAATCATAAGTCTTCCAACTGGAATCAGGCAAACTCTCACACTCCTTACACCGATCATTTATCAAACATACATGCCCCCTACACTTCGTGCATACCGTATGAGGATCTACCGAAGCTTACGGTAGCCTCACCTTACACTCTTCCACACAACATACTCTGAAACTAGCAGAACTAGAACCAGACATCTTATCCAAGAAAAATCAAAGCAAAATCCAAAACAGTCCACAATAGCGTATGCATAGCCACAAATCCAAGTCAAAAAACCAAAAGACAATCAGAATACTCAATTGGCAACGAAAGTTTACGAAATCCAACAACGGAGGTACTGAAAACAGGTGTTGACAGTACCGGGAACAGAGAAAATCTGAATAGGAAATGGGAATGGTTCCTGATACCCGCCTCCCAGCGGCGGGAATGGGTACTAACCACGTGGCCTCCCACTGCATGTGTCTTAAGTTTTGAAATTCTGTCGGACTTCGGAGAATACAGCTATATATATATATCTGACAGGTAAGTCTCATGAACAAATTGCAATTTCGCTTATAGTGGTCGCAGAAGAAGAGATTTTATTCTGCTTACATCAACTTCCAAAAATTCTCTATTTAGACTAGTATAATCTGTCTGAAGAAGTTCATCTGGATTTTGCAATAGCTTCAGCAGTTCTTCACAAAAAGAGGGGGCTCCTGACAGTTTGGAGCCTGTCAAGACCAGAGTGGACAGTCCTTGATGGTATACATATACAGAAGTGAGGTTGTTTGAGAAACAACGTGTTTTACTGTGGTAACCTTAGAAAATCCACAAGCACGTAAAGAAGGTCTGGGAACCATTCTTTCCTCAGTCAGAATGGGGCAATCAGAGTCATGGAGACATTCTGATGGAACATGACTTTGTTCAAGACCTCCCTGATCATCTTGAAGGGAGGAAATGCATACCTGTCCAACCCCACCACATCCAGCAACATTGCATCGGTGGACCAAGCAAGAGGATCCGGAATCGGAGACCAGAACAGAGGGAGACGATTGTTCTTCAATGTAGTGAAGAGATCTATCGCGGGTTTGCTCCATAGGTTCCAAAGGCTGAGGCAGGCCTTAGAGTTCAGAGTCCACTCTGATGGGAGGACTCGTTGGCCTCGACCCGATTCATCCAAGACATTCATTCTCCCTTGAACAAAACGTGGGAACAGGGAGACCTGATTCTTTTCTGCCCATAAAAAAGGTCTCTTGTTACTTCATACAGGGTGAACGAATCCCCCCCGTTTCCTGATGTAGGACAATGCAGTGGAATAATGCACCTGTATTGCTACCCTTTGTCCAGATGCTATGTTAGTGAAAGCCTGTAGACCCATTGATGTGAAGGGACTTTAGACTTTTGCGTCGTCAACCAAATCCCAGACACCTTTCACTCCCTAACAGGGCTCCCCAGCATACATCGGAAGCGTCTGAATAAAACTGAAAGGTGGAGTGCTCCAGAAGGCCCTCTGCAGCTTTTCTCTTGAAATCCACCACACAAGATCCTCCTTGACTTCTTCCATGATGAGAAATCATCGAGTCCAGTTGAGACTTCCTGCACCAACACGCTCCTAGATAGAACTGCAGGGATCTCAAATGAAGTCTTCCGAATTTGACGAACTGTTCTGCTGATGACAAGGTCCACAGTAACATAATCTACTGGACTGAGGAACAAGACTGTCGGTTTAGAAACTCTTAAACTACTCGGAGACACGACTCTAATCTCTTCAAGGAGAGAAAAGCCCAAAAAGCTAGAGTATTCAGTCATTTCCAAATATAGAGAATGCTCGGAGTCGGTACCATCTGCGACTTCTCTACTCGTCAGGTCGAGGATCCTCTCCAAGTCCTTCGCACATTGACTTTCCAAGGAGGAGCAGAGAAGACAGTTGTCCAGATACAACAACACACTGACTCCTAGTAAATGGAGACACTTCCCTAGGGGAAGTAACACTCGAGTGAAAACTTGGGAGGATGTCGACAGCCAGAAATGTGCTTGAAATGAACACAAGGCGTAGGTATTTATTGGACTCTCAAAGAATTGGAACATGGAAATACAGTTTTCATGTATTCAAGGATAGGTACTATAATAGACATTAGCCGCAAATAGTTGAAACCCCTATAAAAACGCTTAAAACTGCCAATTTTGTTAGGTAAACTCAAGAAAAACCCACTAAAAGTGCATTTTATGATGGAATTGATAAAAAAAACCAGGAATTTGTGGATATTTCTTATAGAAAAATACTGCGAATAGATGATTTTTCCATGAATAATAGGGGTATATGTTCCAGAGAGAAATCCGCAAATACACGAGTCCGTGAATCCGGAGTCCATGAATACGGGGGGGGTTAGGCATCTTGCATGTCCAGGGACACCATCTAGTCCCCCTGGCAAAGGGATGCTAACACTGAGTGTTTCCATGTTGAACTTCATCTTCAGGACAAAAAATTTCAGGGCGCAGACATCCAGGATGGGCCTCCATCTCCCCAATGTTTTGGGGACTACAAAGAGTCTGTTGTAAAACCCCTTGGATGCTTCGTCAACACTTCCTCTATGACCCCCTTCTGAAGATGAGCCTCGACCTCTTGGTTGAGAGCCAAGAACCTCTCTGAACCTGGAAAGTAGGCTGTCAAGCTGATGGGTTTAGTGCTTATTTTTTCTATCTAGAACCATCACTTTTAGATTGTTCCCTTGTTGAAGGTGTCCTCCTTACCCAGTAGTGGTTGTCTTACAACAGTACAGTAGTGGTTTTCTTTCTTTGTAAGTAGATGACTTCTGCCGCTTACAATTTTGTTCCTTTAGTCAGGTTTGGGATAGTAATGAGTCTGGAAGTCGACAGCATAGCAGCTTGGGAGAATTTTGGAACTGCATGTATTTCGATACCTTGGCCCTCTGCAGTTCCAGTTTGACAGCAGGCTTGCTGTTGCCTTGACTCTGTCGATCATCTGTACGTATGCTTTTGGAAATGTTCCTGTTGGCCATCATGGAGCAGTTTTTGACGATCTTATGTCAAAGTTCAATGGTGTTGTCCTCTTAAGACCCTTTGTGGTCTTGACATCACTGTGTAGATTGTCTGTGGTGATTTTGTACTGCATGAAGACGATGTTAATGTTAAATGTAATTCTCCCGATAATGTTATATTATCTTGTTATTTTGTACTAGTAATTTGGTATTTATGCTGCTTAATTAGCTATAATGTTAGATTATTTTATAATAGTTATTTGGTTTGTGTGCAGCTTATTTACTTCATGTGGTATACAATTTATGAAGGTTGTTATATACCATTATATTCTTTGATGCTGTTGGTGCATTTGTTTATGCTGTCTGATTTGTTTTGTTTGCGATGTGGTGAAACAAACGTGTTATTGTTAACTTAAAATAAATTCAACTTTTTTTCAAATCATGTTGGTTTTTTCAAAGTAACATTGCTCGATTTTTGCTGCATCTATGTTTATTTAACTAACTCATTTGCTATTCAACTTATTTTGGTAATGTAATTATTTGGTAATGTAATTATTTTGGACCAGGCCTGGCTCATTTGTAAATATGTGAATAACTTACTGTTAATAAATTAGTAATATGGTAATTTTGATGTTTTGCTAAAGCCTTTTCCTCATTGTTGTCTCTGCTCCTGCCGGTCTTTCAGATCCATTGTTTTTTTTTGTGAACTTGTGTGGAGCCCATGGTAGTCTATACCATTTTGGCGCCCTATGGCCAGGAAATGGTTCTTTTTCGGCTGGCAGGGTTTGTGTCAGCCTTGGAGAGGTGGAGTGTATAAATAAAAAAATCAAATAAAATTAAAATGTAATTTCCTTTTACTCGGCAGCTGAGAAGGTGTAAGGTTTAGTGCTTATTTTATCTGTCTGGGACAATTGCTTTCAGATTGTTCCCTTGTTGAAGGTGCCCTTCTTACCCAGTAGTGGATCTTTGTTTGTTTGTATAGTGCTTTTACGTTGCATGGAACTGTCTTTCTTTGTAGGTAGGCGACTTCTGCCGCTTACATTTTTGTTACCTTTAGTCGGGTTTGGGATAGCAACGAGTCTGGATGTCAACAACATATCAGTTTGGAAGAATTCTGGAACTGCATTATTTCAATACCTGTGGCCCTCTGCAGTTCGAGGATAGTTTTGATGGTTGAACCTTGTCCATCAAAGGAACTGTGGCGTTCCTGTTTGACAGCAGGTTTGCTGTTGCCTTGACTTTGTCGATAATCTGCATGTTTTAGATGTTCCTTTTGGCCTTCATGGGACAGTTTTTGATGATCGTACAACAGAGTTCAAAGGTGTTCGTCCTCTTAGACCTTTCGTGGTCTCAACATGTGTAGATTGTCTGTAGTGAATTTGTACTGCAAAAGTTAATGTTAAATGTAATTCTCCAGATAATGTTATATCTTGTTATTTTGTATTATTAATTTGGTATTTATGTTGCTTAATTAGCTATATTGTTAGATTATTTTATTCGCACAAGTGATTTGGTATTTGTGCTGCTTATTTATTTCACATGATATGCAAATTATGAAGGTTGTTATATTACCACTAAGTGCGTATATTTCTTGATATTTTTGGTGCATTTGTTTATGCTGTTTAATTTGTTTTGCTTGCAATGTAGCTGTTAATTTATATTGATGTTGTTTTTAAAGTAACCTTGCTTGATTTTACTCCATCTATGTTATGTTATGTAACTACTAATTCGTTTGCAATTTATTTTGGTAATGTAATTATTTTGGACCAAGCCTGACTCATTTGTATATAGTATGTGAATGGCCTGACTCATTTATATATATGTGAATGACTTACTGTTAATATATCACTATTACCCTAAGGTAATTTTGTCATTTTGCAGAAGACTTTCCCCCTTTGTTGTCTCTGTTCCTGCCAGTCTTTCCAGATCCATTGTTATTTTATTTGTTGAACCTATGTGGACCCCATGCCAGTCCATAACATTTGGTGATCTATGGCAAGGAAATAGTTCTGTTTCGGCTGGCGGGGTTTGTGGGCAACCTTACGGAGGGTGTGTAAATAAGAAAAAAAAAAAAAAAATTACTTTTTTCTTTTTTGCCAGGTGAAGAGGTGTAAGGTTTAGTGCTCATTTTTTCTGTCTGGAAACCAATCTGCTACTTACATTTGTGTTACCTTTAGTCAGGTTTGGGATAACAACGAGTCTGGATGTCGAAGGCATAGCAGCTTGGGAGGATTTTGGAACTGCATGTATTTCACTACCTGTGGCTCTCTGCAAAGGAAGTCTCTATTAGGAGGTACGGAAGAAAGTCTTTGGTGCTCGGTCAAGGATCCGACAAGATCTATTTCGAAAAACGCTCTGACGTTTTTCATTAAAGACGTGATTAAGGAAGCGCACCTTTCTTGTGGTGATGAACAGTTTAAGCTCCTCAGAGTGAAGGCGCATGAAGTGAGAGCCATAGCAACTTCAATGGCGTTTCACAAGACGTGGTCTCTTCAAGCGCTAATAGAGTCCACGTATTGGAAGTGTAACTCGGTATTCGCTTCTCACTACTTAAGAGATGTTAGAGTTACTTATGAGAACTGCTTCTCACTAGGAGCTTACGTTTCCGCGGATTCAGTGCTGGGAGGAGGAGCTGAGGTTAATCCTAATTAGTTTAGTTTATGTCTTTTTAGTGTTATGGTGTTTGGTTTTTATGGTCGATTGGAAGAGGGTATAGGAAGTAACCCCTTTCAATTCCGAGATCTAACATGGTTAGGAGGTTCAGGTGGTCAGGATTAACTTGTGGTTTCCTCGTTGTGTATTGTGTAAAACCTAAAGCTCTGTCATGTAAGAGGGCTAGCCCCCATTGATACGATACAGGTCAGGCTCTGTCATGTAAGCGGGTAGGCCCCCATTGGCACGATCCAGATAGGCTCTGTCGTGTAAGTGGGCTAGCCCCCATTGACATGATCCAGAAGGGCTATTCGGTTATAGGTCTCTACCTCGCTGAAGCTCTTGAGGCATGCAGGCTCAATGACAGTAATCATCAAGTCTTCTGCCCAAACAGGTGAGAACCAAGGATTGATATCCTACAACAATTGTTGTTTCCCGTTATTATTTTTAATTTTTGTGTGTATTTTGCAGTCTCTTACCCTCCACCAAGGGTGCCAATCAGCTAAATATATATCTGCCGGGTAAGTTGCAAGTATAAAAATGATACAATAAAGTTTCATACATACTTACCTGGCAGATATATACGATTAATGGCCCACCCAGCCTCCCCTCAGGAGACAGGTGGAAGAGAAAATCTGTCAGAAAATGGGAATGGTTCCGGATACCACCACCCAGCGGCGGGAATGGTAGATCACCTGACCTACCTGTAGCGTGTGCCACAAGTTTTGAATTCTGTCGGGACGACGGAGTCTATAGCTTAGTATATATCTGCCAGGTAAGTGTATGTATAAAACTTTATTGTATCTTAACAATATCATGTTTAACCATAGAAGAAATATCCCACCAAAATTAAATATTTTTACTTCTCCATACAGTACATATTGTATACAGTAAATGGTGTATAAATCATTTGACAGTCCTGACCGAGATCCGTGAAAACACGTTTCAAAGAGTACAGGATTTCCAATAAGATTGTATGGGTTTGCGCTATTGTTTACATAAGAATTATCGCATAGCAATGGCACCAGGCAGTGCACGTCACAGGCTGCTTTGGCTATTATATGGCGTCCAATCTCTCCTCTCAATATCTATCCAAGACCAATCCATTTCATTGTCAAAACTTGAGAGAAGAGCACTGTCATTCCTGTCTTCCCAAGACAGTTTGCCCAGGTTTGCTCTAAGAGACTTGTGGGAAGTTGATGCCTTTCCTTTCCTCCCAACACCAACAGCCTACTGAACTTTGCATTTTCATCCTTAAAGGACATAACAGTAACAGTGGAGTCAGCAAGTGTGTTCACCCAAGATCAAGCCACAATGATGCCTGGAAGGGGGACACAGTAACTGACTCTACAGCCAGGGAGAAAGTACATTTTGGTGGACTCTCTCTAAGGGAAGGCAATTTGCATAATCCAGAGACAGAGCATGCACAAGGTAAGAATCCATGGTAAACTTTATGTCTTGAGAGAACTGAGAAACATTGTCAACAATACCTACAGAAGACATCACACTGTCAGACCAGTGAAAACCACATCCAACCCTCAAAGAATGAAGGAGACCAGCTAAAGTCCTAAAGGACCTCTCGAAAGAGGACTTCTGAGATCTCTGGGGATGAAGGTGCTGGAGAGGAGGATGAGGAAGTTTAGCATGCTTGCATTTCTTCAAATTACTCAGTCCACAAGTCTTATTCTTCTCAAATTCAGCAGAAAACATTGGCAAGGCATATAGCAGTACTGAGAGAGTACCAACTTTGCAGCAATAATACAGGTCCCCTTAGTCAAAACTAAGTCATCAATGAATGCAGTGAAAGATGGCTCGTCCAGAACACTGAGATATGGCTATATGTGAAGGTATTCCAACGAAGCATTCATATAGATACAGCTGACAAAGCAAGGGTAAACAATGACGATCTACTGGTATTTGCCCTGCCTTACCAGGGAAGGGCTCCACATACAAACTGCACCACTGTTGGAGAGCATGTGCTGGTCACCTTTTCCACATATGTAACTTCCACAGATCTAGCCATATGAGAACAAGCAGAAGGCGTAAGGAGTAAGCCAAATTGACACAACAATGTCTACATTGTCCACTAGACAAGCCCACTCCCAACAGTGAAGCACAGGACTGCAGGACCTGCAGAAGGAACAAAAACAGTGGGGATCCACAGACAACGAAGACATAATGCAGCCCCAAAGACACACTCACACACAAGTTCATGTCTTTCACACCTCCATTCTTCATTTTGGTTTTCTGTAAAAGAAAACTATTGAGATGGCTTTGTCTGTCCTTCTGGCGTTTTTCTGTCTACCCTCAGATCTTACAATCTTTGGAGGCTAGAAGGCTGCAAATATGATATTGTTATGATACAATAAAGTTTTATACATTCAACTTACCTGTCAGATATAGACTTAGCTGATTCACACCATTGGAGGAGGGTAAAAGACAGCTAATAACTGATTTAAACAGAAATCACAACATACGTTGTAGGTAATAAATAATTAAAACCTTGGTTCCTACCTGATTAGACTGAAGACTTCATGGTTACGGTCCAGGAGTCTGCTTAGTCTCAAGAGCCTCAGCGAGATATTGATCTATGGCTAAGAGTTCTTGTAGGTCTGCCAAAGGGGTCTTATCGGCTTACTTGGCAGATCCTGGAAGGACTATGTCAAAGGGTACTGATCCACTTACTTGACAAGAACCTTATTCAAGGAGCACAATACCGATCCCGATCACCTTAACCTAACACCCGTATTAGTTCTAAGATTGCAAGGAGTTATCCCCGAACCCCTTGCAAACAACCAATAACTCAAATCACAAACATACAAATCACGTAAAAGTACAAAAGGATATAAAAAAAAATTTTGTACAACCCAGCTTGTAAGACACATTCGTAGTTCCTTACTGATAAAAGCAACGGCCGCCTGTGCGACGTCAAGCACCCTTGCCAGTAGAAAACCAAGAACCCGTCTCAAAAGGGAGGTTTACGTACACATATAAGACAAAATTTTTGTACAACCCAGCCTGTAAGATACATTCGCAGTTCCTTACTGACAAAGGCAACGGCCGCCTGTGCGACGTCAAGCACCCCTGTCAGTAGAAAACCGAGAACCCATCTCAAAAGGGAGGTTTACGTACAAATTTAAAAACAAAATATATAAATTTTTAAGGATCAGTATGTGTTCCAAGCCCCAGCACTGTATCCGTTGATACGAAAGGACCTAGAGAGAAGCACTTCTCGTAGGTAACTCTGACATCTTTAAGATAGTGGGATGCGAAGACTGAATTGCATCTCCAGTAAGTTGCATTTATAATGTCTTTCATAGACATGTTTTTATGGAAAGCTAAAGATGTGGCCAAAGCTCTTACCTCGTGAGCCTTCACTCGAAGAGTTTTTAAAGAATCATCTGTGCATTTGCCATGAGCCTCAGTAATTACGCTCCTGACAAAAAATGCTAAGGCCTTTTTGGACATGGGTCTCTTTGGATCCCGAACCGTGCACCACAGACTGTTTACATCCTCCTAGTTCTTCCTTCTTCTTGAGATAGAACTTAAGAGCTCTAACAGGGCATAAAGTTCTTTCCATTTCCTCACCCACCAAGTTTGAAAGACTCCACTTCAAAACTCCTAGGCCAGGGTTTTGAAGGATTCTCGTTCTTGGCCAGAAATAGTCTGGAAAGAACAGATCGCTGTGTCCTTCTTAAATCCCACCCGAGAATCAAGGGCATGGATTTCACTCGTTCTTTTAGCTGTTGCTAAGGAAAGAAGGAAAATACATTTTCTCGTCCAATCCCTAAACGATGCAAGGTGGGTAGGCTCAAACTTTTCCGATGAAAGGAATTTAAGTACCACATCCAGATTCCAGCTTGGAGTAACAGAAGATATAGATTGAGAGATCTCGAACGATCTTATTAGGTCGTGAAGGTCCTTGTCTTCTGCTAAATTTAAGCCCCTGTTCCTAAAATCTGCAGAGAGCATGCTTCAGTATCCTTTAATAGTGGAAACCGATAGCTGGGATTCCTCTCTAAGGAATATCATCAGAAAATCGGCCACATTGGTCACAGGTATCGGAGGAGGACAGTTTATTCTTCCTACTCCACCTCCTGAACACATCCCACTTCGACTGATAGACCCGAATAGTTGACGATCTTCGGGCTCTAGTGATTGCTTTCGAAGCTTTGCTTGAAAAGCCTCTCGCTCTGACAAGTCTTTCAATAGTCGAAAGGCAGTCAGAGCGAGAGCGGGGAGGTTTTGACGGTACCTCTCGAAGTGGGGTTGTTTGAGAAGATCTATCCTGTTTGGAAGTGATCTGGGGAAGTCCACTGTCCATTCCTGTACCTCTGTGAACCAATCTTGAGAGGGCCAAAACGGGGCGATGAGGGTTAGTCTTGTCCCTTTTGATGCTACAAACTTTTTCATTACTATTCCTAATAGCTTGAAAGGGGGAAAGGCGTAGGCATCTAGGCCTGACCAATTCAGTAGCATGGCATCCACCGCTATCGCTCTCGGGTCTTCCACTGAGGAGCAGAAGTTCTCTATCCTCCTGGATAGGAATGATGCGAATAGATCTATCTGTGGTCTGCCCCACAAGGACCACAGGTTTTGACACACTTGTTCGTGGAGAGTCCACTCTGTGGGGAGAACTTGGTTTGTCCTGCTGAGTCTGTCCGCCCTCACATTTTTCTCTCCTTTTACGAATCTGGTTAGGAGGGTAATGTTTCTCTCTTTTGCCCACGATAACAGATCCCTCGTTATCTCGTAAAGGGAAAACGAGTGAGTCCACCCCTGCTTACTGATATAGGCCAACGCCGTGGTATTGTTTGCGTTGACTTGTATCACCTGATCTTTGACCTCCGGTTCGAAGAACTTCAGTGCCAGGAATACTGCGTATAGTTCCTTGGCGTTTATATGCCAGGCTTCCTGTTCCTTCTTCCATCGGCCTGACACTTCTCTAACTCCTAAAGTCGCTCCCCATCCCATCTCTGAGGCGTCTGAGAATAAGATTTGGTCTGGGTTACGAACCTCTAGAGACATGCCCTCGTTCTTTTTCAGAGGGTCCAGCCACCACTTTAGGTGATTCTTCACTTCTAAGGGAATCGCAAAAGTGTCTGAAAGTTGCCCCTCTTTCCAATTCCACGTTCTCCTTAGGATGAATTGAAGCGGGCGTAGCTGAAGTCTTCCTAGGGAAACGAACTGTTCTAGGGAGGAAAGAGTCCCCAGAAGGCTTAACCATTCCCTCGCTGAACTTCGTTCTTTCCTTAGGAAGTTCGTGACTTTCTGAATTCCTCGAACTAATCTTTCCTGGGAAGGAAAAGCCCGAAAACCCCGAGAATTCATCCGAATCCCCAAATAGACTAAGTCCTGACTGGGGATCATCTGAGATTTCTAGAAGTTCACGGGCAATCCTAGAGATTTCATCAAATCCAATGTTGTCTGCAGATCCTCCAAACATTGCTTTTCCGACTTGGCTCGTATCAGCCAATCGTCGAGATACAGGGAGATGTTTACGCCTTCCAGATGCAGCCATCTGGCTACATTCCTCATCAGGTACGGTAAATACCCTGAGGACCGTGGAGAGGCCGAAGCACAAGGCCCTGAACTGGTAGATCTTTCCTTGTGTCATAAATCTGAGATACTTCCTCGACGATGGGTGAATTGGAACATGAAAGTAAGCATCCTGAAGGTCCAGAGAGACCATCCAGTCTCCCGGACGCAGGGCTGAAAGCACCGAGGCAGACGTCTCCATGGAGAATTTCTTCTTCTCCACGTATTGGTTCAGGATGCTCACATCTAGGACAGGTCTCCATCCCCCCGACGCTTTCGGTACTAAGAAAAGGCGGTTTGTAAACCCCGGGAGTATGGATCCTGAACCTCTTCTATTGCTTCCTTGTTCCTCATCGTTGTAACCATCTGAAGAAGTGTCTCCCTCAGAACAGGGTCCTTGTACTTCGCCGACAATTCCTTCGGAGATGTTGACAAAGGCGGTCTGTCTAGAAAGGGTATGATGTATCCCTTCTCCAGAACAGACAAAGTCCAAGGGTCGGCTTCCCTTGAGGCCCAGGCTCCTACAAACTTCAGGAGTCTGGCACCTACAGATGTTTGGAGGACATCGTTACTACTTCGACTTCTTAAAAGGTCGGAAGGAGGACCTTCCTCGCTTATCAGAAGTCTTTCTTTTCGTTGGTGGTCGAGAGGAGGCGCCTCCACGAAAGGGCACAATAGGAGTACGAGCCGCCTTCTTTGCAACAGGTACTACTGGCCTCGTCTTTTTGGTGGATTGTACCAAAAGATCCTGCGTTGCCTTCTCAGATAGTGACCGTGAGATGTCCTTCACCAACTGAGAAGGGAACAGATGATCCGACAGAGGAGAGTACAAGAGGGCTGACCTCTGGGAAGGAGAAACCGCTTTTGTCAGGAAAGATCCAAACAGAGATCTCTTCTTTACTATTCCTGACCCAAAGAGGGATGTCAGCTCTCCCGAAACATCATGTACTGCCTTATCCATGCAGGATAAGATACTATGCAACACTTCGGGATCCATAAAGTCTGGATCTTTGGTCTTTTTAGCCAGCACCCCAAGGGACCAATCCAGGAAATTGAAAACTTCCAATACATGGAAAAGTCCCTTAAGGTGCTGATCTAACTCGTACATGCTCCAATATGCTTTAGCCGAGCTAAGAGAATGTCTTCTAGAAGCCTCAACCAAGCTTGAAAAATCAGCTTCTGCAGATGAAGGGAGCATAAGCCCCATAGCTGCCTCCGTTCTGTACCAAATGCCTCTCCTACCTCCCAGTTTGCAGGGGGGAGAGCAATAAACCGTCTTCAAAGCCTCTTTCTTAGAGCTCATCATGTATTCAATGACTGAAGAGCCTTCTTCATTGATATTGCTGGCTTCATCTTTAAAAATGAAGAGGACTTCGGTGTTTTGGTACTAGAAAATAGTGATCTAGGAGAAGGAGGAGCTGCAGGGCTTAACAAATCTCCAAACTCTTGCAGGAGAAGTGAAGCTAGCACCTTATAATTGGAAAGGCCTTCACTGGTTGAAATCTCCTCTTCCGACACATCCTCCAATTCCACATTAGTAGGGGAACGAGTTCTTTTGGAAGAATCTCTATCCGGGGATCTTGTTTCCCGGGGAGAAATACTCCTGGCAGGAGAGTGACTAACAGACCTAGAAGTCTTCTCTTGCCCTTCTACTGATTTCTTCTGAGAAGTGGAAGTAGAAACTGTCACTTTCGAAGATCCAATAATTTTCTCTGGAGTTCGACATATTCTACTATTGGCTGACGTTCTGCGCCTTATCGGGCGCCTGGCCGGCTCTTCTTGCTTCGATAGCTCTTCGCGCTTATCTGGCGCCTCGTGTCTGATAAGCTCCTCGCACCTGGCTGGCACCTCGTGCCTGACTGTTGCCTCGCGCTTAACTGGCGTCTCAGTAAACTCTTTACGGCTGACAGAATCTTCACTCTCATCTGAAGTTCCGCGTCTAGCTGGCTCCTCGCGCCTGGTTGGCGTTTTGCGCCTGGCTGGCGCTTCGCACTTGGCTGGCGCCTCGCGCCTGGTTGGCGCTTGACGCCTGTCTGGCGCCTCACTCCTAACTTGAGTATGACTCTTAGCAGGTCTATGGAAGATTGACGAGACTGACGAATCATCATCTGATGAGGAAACTTCTTTCCGAGGAATCTCGTATAAAGGAGTTTTAGATTTCTTCACTGGAAGACGAGAATCCTTTCTTCTGGGAGGATCTCTAGATAGGACTCCGACGAGAGAAGCAATTGAATCCTGCATATTTCTTAAGATTCTCGTGGTTTCTGTATTTGGGTCTAAAGGAGGGGAAGGAGAACGGTCTTTCTCAGGTTCCCACGACACCGCAGGAGAAAGCAACCGACTTTTTGCTTTCTTATTCTCCGATGGCAAATCCTCAGGAAACTGTTCAGGACTCGAGTTTAATCGAGTTTCTTTCCAGCTCCTCTTCAGGGGACGGGAAAGGTCCGCAGATCGCCATCCTCTCTTGGGAGACGAATTTTCCGATGACGAGAAACATTCACGGAGAACGCTTTTCCTGTAGCAATCTCTGGCAGTCTGAGGTGTTACAGAATCTGCCAAGGAGACGTCTGACTGGTGGGGATTCTCCACAACCTCCGTACGGCTTTTGACATTCCTTCTCCTCTGGGCTTGGGAGCTTGAAAGAGGTCTAGGCCTGGGAGCGTTGTGGAGCCGATCAGACGCCCCCTCCACTACACTGGGGACACTCAAATCACTATCCACAGCACTATTTAACTCACTATGTTTACCTTCTTTAGCCGCCATTTTAAGCTCCATTTTCTTAAGGGCGGCTTTAAGATTTGCAATTTCTGAAGCAGAATCCGTAGGATCTGCATTCGGTGAAGGTACTGAAAAATTAGAAGGAGCATTCATCATAGAAGAAGAGGGTACAAAATCACTTACCACATCACTAGAAAGAGAGCTAGGCCTGGTTTTGGAAGAAGACTTCCTCAACCGGTCTCTCTCTAACTTCTTCAAGTAAGAAGTTAGAGACTTCCACCCTTCAGCACTCAAACTCTCACATTCGTGACAAGTGTTATCGAAAGAACATTCATACTTTCTACACACTTTACACACAGTGTGAGGATCAACCGAAGCTTTCGGCATTATCACCTTGCAACCCTCATTCACACACATTCTCACAACACTTCCAGAAACAGACATCATGAAGAAAAATCCAATCCAATTCCAAACAACGGTCCACAAAAGCGTATGCCAGTACAACGATCCAAATACGTCACCAAAAGGTCCAAAACGAAGATCAATTGCGATGCAAAAAACGAAATCCAGCCGGAGAAACCGACAACGTTGTTGCCAGTAGCGCCAACAGAGAAAATCTGATATAAAACGGGAATGGTTCCTATTCCTGCCACCCAGCGGCAGAGCGGTAGATCACCTGACCTACCTGTAGCGTGTGCGCGAAATTCGAAATTCTGTCAGGCGATGGAGTCTAATAGCTAAGTATATCTCTGACAGGTAAGTTGAATGTATAAAAATGTATGTTGATCATCCACCCTCCAATCGTGAAGCATAACGAATTGCAGCCCTCTGGCCTCAGTAGTTTCTAATTCATTCAAGGTTTAAGTTAGACATAATCATTCATCTAGCACCGCTATAGGACAGGCCACCACCGTGGCTGGCTGCAAGCTTCTTCGGCTGCAGCTCATACAGAAAACTCGATTTCATTGAACAAACTTCGCACATTTTTTATTCTCGTTAAAACCATCATGTGAACAGGACACAGACAGCTTCATCAGCATGATTAATTAAGAGCGCAGCAGTACTTGACAATGACTGAAGAAAGTGTTGTTTACAGCAGGTGAATGGAAACTCCTCTTACTCACCTGCTACCACTAATTAACCACATTGTTCCCAAGTTTCAACTAGGACACCATTTTCAGCTCTCAATGAGAAATAGGTACCCCTACATAAAAGACTATGGCTTGTATATTACCAAAGGAACAAATTGATAATAGATACATACTTAACTCCTGTAAAACTATAGTAATTAACAGGTAATGCTATGATACTTTAATTCTTCCCCAAAACAAGATTTAATGACAGAAAATTTGGACTATGATAATTATGATCTTCCATAGTCAATAGAGGGGCTAAGTGAATAAGTAATAATAAGAATAAAACTATAAATATGGAGTCTGACTGTCTGAATCATCCATTGTTGTTGTTCGTTGTCCTCTTAATTTTTCTAGTGAATGAATAGTTTTATAATTCTACCATGCTGTTCACTGATTAATGCCCTTCTTCCACAAATTCTCTCTGAATTAGCCATAGGATACTGGGATTGCCACAAGAGGATGTTTGTGACATTCAGCCATGTACCACTAGACAAGGAATAGGTAGTAGGGTAGAATATCACGACAGGCCAACCCTCATCACGGTGGACGGGTCTTATTCACTCGATATTTAATTGGTGAAACATGAATACAATTGCAACTCTAAGCATACCATTTAAAAGACTGAAGTTTCGTCAACATATTGTGATATATGAAAATCCCATACGAATTAAAATAAGCATGTGAGCTCTTCGTAAAATATGTTTTCAAGGCAGTTTTGAAATCCAATATGGCGGCTACGTTTTGCATGGACGGTTCTCATCAGTGACGGCCACCATCTTTCCCCAGCCTTCCCAGCACTCATTTGAACAATGTTAGCGTATGTATGTAACGTTTATTGATCTTACTCAAGATTGCAGTTGTAATCAGCACAATAAAACAACATTTTGTTGCCTATATTAGTGAAAGTATGAAACTTGTTATTCCCGGGGTTATGGTTGGAACTGAATTCATTCTTACCTTGTAATCAGTGGTTTTATCCTTACTGCCATCACAACTGAAACTCCACAGTGCTTATTTGATTGTAATTATACACATTTTGGTCTTAATTCACTCCACAGTGCACTCGAACCACATTGCTGTTCGTGTTTCCTAAGCACTCACTCCGTAAACAAAGTTACGAGCAGCAGACGACAACACTGATTATGAGATGCAAAGCTTTATTCCTTAATTTGTTTACTTTACTCAATATTTAGTTTAACTCTACTTCAAAATGTTTATTTAATTCATGTCCATTATCCCTTTTTTGCAACCAAATTAACCCCCAAAAATTACAAATGTTTCGGATGTATACTTACGAGCAGACGACGTGAGGAAAAATGGCTCATCGTTGCCAATCTAGTGGAGCGTCACACATACGCCGATGCATTTACAAACTGTTTCGATGAATTCTAGTTGTCATAGTAATGCATTAATTGATGAAAATTGCTCTAATATGTATATATACTACAAATAGATACGCTAATTTCACTTATTTCCCCGGTTTTGTGTAAGTCTTATACCTAGTTTGGAGGGTAAACACATACCAATTGACAACACTGATAAACAATTGAAGAGCGCAAAACGCCGCAAAGAATGCCGTAGTCCCCTTGAATAAGTGCTGGTAAGAGGTGGGTTTACGATTGTTGTAATGAAAGTGCCCCAGCGTCTATGGGTACAAGTGGTGTGCAGATTTAGCACATGAAATGGGACGTTTGTTGACACAAGCGACTCCGTAAACATCAAGATAGCGTCAATCTTCGAAACATTTTTAGTTGTAAGTAAAAATTTCTAAAGCGTTTTGGTGAGATTTCCACTGCCGTAGCCACCCTTTTCAGTACCCTCTGTTTAAATCTTAAAATTTGGCCTTAATTTCTAACTTTGGAGAAAATACTTACTTCGAAAGGAGAGTAGAGGTCTTTAGCTCCGTTTTTCACCAACAAGAAGTCGTGACTGATGCCCATCTCCGGTGTCAGGACGCGTTATAATGTACTTTTTCGGAGGGTGGCTTGCGTTGATTGTAGGTGGCCTGCTTGGCCTGCTGTGATATTCTACCCTATATATGCTAAGAGGAATACTAATGGGGAGACGAGACAAAGGATGCTCAAAATAAGGTTGAGATGAATCTTTGCATTTAAATGTTGGATTATGGTACTCTAGGTCAGGGTTAGCACCTTTGGTCAAGCTTGGTTATGGAAGATAAGATGTGGATACATTCCTGTATTCTACAGGCAGTCCCCAGGTTATGACGGGTTCGGCTTATGACGTTCCGAGGTTAGGCGCTTTTCAATTACCTATATTCATCAGAAATTATGTCCAGGGTTACGATGCCTACAACGCTCATCTGGCAGCAGAAATATGACACCAAAAATGCATAATAATCAATATTTGAATTTTTTTTATGAAAAATGCAATAAGAATGCAGTTTACATAGTTTTGAATGCACCCAAAGCATTAACAGTAAGGTTGTCTTAAGATTTTTGATGATGTTCTGGCTTACGACGATTTTCGGGTTACAATGTGTCTCAAGAACGGAACACCCGTCGTAACCCGGGGACTGCCTGTATTCCAAAACTTACACTGCTCGAAGTCCGGTTAGGTGCAACACTCTCATGATCAGGCCAAGACCAGATGCCCAAGATTTTGGGTTGCATTACAGCTGAGAAGGTTAAGAAGCGTTACTGAAATTGCCCTTGTAACGTCTTTATCCTTGACAACTGACACTACCTCCCTAGTTTGGGATAGTAATGTATTTTTCCAACAAAATCAGCGATATTGTGGTTTCTTTATTTTCATGCCTGCTAGTGTAATTCACTCAATTTTGATTCATACTACTAAAAACCATTTCCCACTGGGACCCCCAAAACTGGTACCTCAAATGCAAGTGGTCTGCACCAATACCAGATAGTAAGCAACTGGAAGAATTCAATGACTACATAAGGTACTAGCTAATAGGCTAGCCTAGTACCTGGGTGAATAATACGAGTATCATAGGTACTAGGTTAGGTACCTACCTAGTATTAAATTGCTGAGCAATCTTGACCCACACATTCCCTAACCTATCATTAAAACTGGAATGGGTAGTAGCCTAGTAGTAGCTAGTACCTATAGCTAGGTATATTTGAAGAAACTTCTTACTAAATTCTTTAATGACAGCTACCTAGCCTATACCGCCAAGCTAAAGTTGTTCAGCTAAACTTAGGTTAACTTAGCCTGTTAACCTTAAGGTTTGGGAATTTAAAGTAGAAATGAGACAATTGCCAATTTAAGCTGTAGGTTGCTACTTCAAGAAACTGTACAAACTTCTTACCTGTTATTTCGCAGACTCTGGAGAAAAAGAGACATTGTCTCTGTTGTAGCCACCTAGGTAGACCAGGCATTGACCAAAATGTCTGGGATTCAAGTTGTTTCTTGTTAGTCTACTAGGTAGTAGCTATAGGTAGTATCCTCTGACGCTTTAAAAGGCTTGGTGTTCACCTGCTGGATAGTACAAGTGTTAGTAACAGTTTCCAGCGTCTGTATAACTTTGATTCATTGGCTACCAATCGGCACCGTGAATATACCTAGTAGTAGTAGTACCTAGCAAACAAGATAGGGTCCTAGGCCTAAGGACTACCTATAATTTCATCGTCTATTAGCTATTCAATGACTGTTGCCGGTGAAGACGGTCTCCAATTCTTGGCGTGTTCACTAAAGTCATCGGCGTGGACATTTCGTAGTTTAGTACGACATCAGATTACGGTTCCTAGATTTTGGTCTAAAGGTTAGGACATTCGTCACTCCAAAGTAGTACTAGGGCTCCCGGCTTTAGGATACATTGACAATTATTGTCTACCAAAACACCGGGTTGACTTTGAATCAAAATGACGATTTTTTTATTTCTTAAATTGTCATTACTATTACAAAATGCAAGTTTAAACAAATAATATATCACTGTTATCGACAGCCTACGTACAATTCTTTGGAAGTTGGTTAGAATTATTTTGGTCACGTGACCAATCAGCTGAGGGACTGTATTTGTGACATTTCCTACGGGGTCACTTTTCAATGCAGAATCAGCTGATGCATATGTTACCAATCATTTTTTGCTAAATTATTCTATAATTTAGTTGGTCCAAGTAGGATGAAAAATACTTGCAAAATAGCAAGAATTTATGCTAAAAATATCATTATTTCATACGTTTCTCTAATACATTTGAATTAAAACAGAGAAGTAATGGAATTTCGAGCATTTACATTATGTGAAATAATACACATGATAAACTGATTAAGTTTTGAATTGACTGTAGTATTTGATGATCTCTACATGTTGGAAAACTTGAAATAAAACACCCCTTTTCTTCAATAGAGTATTATGCACAATTGTTTGAAAAAAATGTTTGAAAATCACTTCAAACATAATTAACATTTTGATATCTCTACTAAAAACTATACAAAAACAAATCAGTCTTTACTTAAGAAGAAAAACATATATTCACGCTTTACTCATTACTAATCCTTATCATGCCAATGAAACACCCTTTTTTTTTCAAAGTTTACAAGAACATTTGCTTGAAATATGTGTGAAAATCACTTCAAACATGAAGAAAATCATGCATATAATATTCAAGCGGTACTGATCGTTTATCATGCCACCGTGGGTACATATTTCTATTCGCATAGAATTTATCAATCCTCGGGTGCGTGCAAACCCTGGAGAAAATAACGTACTACATAAAATGACGCATATAATTGGGCGTCGAATCCCGTCCTTTTACATAAAACTTCGGCAATATCATTCGTGTTCATTGCTAACATTTCACCACGATTCCTTGTTCGGAACACGTTCACCGGCGTTCACACCCGTTATGGATGACGTGTCCTTTTTGTGGTCAACTAAACAAAGAATACAATGGCACCGAAGCATAGTCCCAAACACATGCGATTTGATATATATATATATATATATATATATATATATATATATAGATATATATATATATATATATATATATATGAATGCTATGCTTAAAGTAATTTTTTTATTTATTTAAATCAATCAAGTTTATTTACAAACATCGCAATTTCCATTTACACAATAATTTTTACAGTAATATTTGTTATATACATAATGATTCCAGTTTAACTTGAGTTTCAAGGACTTCTTTCATAGATCCATCTGGTACAATTGATTTTAATTCGTCACCACAAATGGATTTTAGGAGCCATCTGAAATAGTTTATTTTACCTTTGAGAAACTAAAGGTTTCTATTTCATTAAATTTTTTTTCACTCTACTTATCCATATACAGTTACATATCAATAAGATTGCTGTGTTTTTATGTTTGTTTTGTGCATAATCAAAGTCAAACATTTAAAGTTTTAGCCAATCTCTCTTCATAATAGAGCACATTAATGTGTATTTATTTTTGAACCACCTAAATGCATTATACATTTTACACTATCATTTTTGTATGTTCTGGTTCATAACAAAAATCACAATTTCCGTCTTTCCTTGTTTTCAAAAATGCAAGTCTCATATTTGTAAGCAATTAACACCTCATGACATATTTATATAAAAAAAATCCCGTTCCTTATTATCTATTATTAAAATCGTCGGTTTCTGTTAGTCTCATGGTATTCCAAGGACTGAACTGTATCCGTAGACTTCTTGTAACTATCCGATAATTTTCGACAAAATCCTGCCTATGGTTAATTTTTAATTTATTTTATTTATTTATTATTATTATTTTTGCAAGATTCAGTTTATGCAAAGCATATAATATAGTACCTTTACCTTGCTATCAAATACATTAATTAACTAAAATTAACAGTTTTAGTAACTCTTATTTTCTATGTTTCCTATGCTCCAGCATTCTTATGTTCTTATGAACTAATGCAATATGGCAATGATAACATATTTAAGCATAGGACGGTAGACACTTTAGGGTACGAGTTGACTCTCGTATGGAGTTGCACCTAAGAGACCACTGCAGTCTTTTAAAGCAAAACTACCACTGAATGCAAAGATTTTTTGATAATGGGGCAGGTCAACAACTCTGAAGATTTATTTCTTTGAGAGACGTTGAAAATAAAACTAGGCTACTTTTTCCATTTCTAAAAACTCAGTCCTCATGTGTTCAACTATTTTTTTCTCTTTTAACTGAGTGTGTTTGTAGAATTCCTCTTTTAACTGAGTGTGTTTGTAGAATTCCTCTTTTAACTGAGTGTGTTTGTAGAATTCCGTGTGGATGAATAACCATAAATATAGAGTGGATATCTATGGCAATAATGTAAGTACTGAGAAACGGAATAAACTGTAAAAATGTGAAATCCTTGTTCCTAAGGGGCGGCATCTGATCTCTAAAAGTGGTAGGGAGGGGGCCATTCTGAAAATTATACTGTTAATAATATTGGCGAGCGATGAAATGAACATGATTTGGTGTATTTTAATGCCATACAAATATGAATATATTTATGACGATGTATATTATAGGATTTATAGAACTCCATTCAGTCTAAAATAAGTGTCCTGTAACAGTAAAAGCATTTTACTCCAATG
Source organism: Macrobrachium nipponense (assembly GCF_015104395.2). Taxonomy (NCBI): domain Eukaryota; kingdom Metazoa; phylum Arthropoda; class Malacostraca; order Decapoda; family Palaemonidae; genus Macrobrachium; species Macrobrachium nipponense. Next base: position 45,614,975 of record NC_087213.1, read on the forward strand.
TGGGTTTTAACCCTTTAAAGTCCACCCTGGGTTTTATGGGAAACATTAAAAAATCCTCTTAGTATGTTGTAGTATTAGTGAATACAAGACCTTTTTACTCTTGTGTACTTTTATAAAATTTCCAAAGTAAGCAAAATAATTGCATGCAATGAAGTATCCCGTATGGGTGCCTCGGGCGCTCTTAGGCGGACCACGCTCATCCCGTATGGAATCTATTGGGCCGTGCGGGCAACTTTTTCAAGTTTATAAATACTGTTAATTTGCCCATAAATCATGTGATTATTATTATTTATTCATTTTTTTTGTTCCACAATGTATATAGAAACACTTATATGGTCTTTAACAATTTAATTAATATAAAAAAAAGTATACATTAGATACAAAAATAGTATAAAAATACAGAAAAACTCTATAAAAAACTCTAATCAAAAACTCTAATACAAAAATAGTAAAAAAATACACAAAACACTATAAACAACTATCATAACAAACAACTTACTTAGAAATCTTATGGAACAAAGCAAAACAATTCCTTTCTTCAGTAAGGCAAAGGGCAACATTGCAATCCTCACACATCCAGCGGGAACTGTGGATGTGGCCTGCACCAGAACAGAACTTGCAGGTCTGCCTCATGGTGACACGCTTTGGCATGTGTAGGGCAGTGGCATTCTGGCGTGTCTCAATATTTTGCAAAACTGCCTGGTGGCCCCTTCTTGGCAAAGCAAAATCTCTGGTGCCAAGAGAATTCCTGGCACCATGCTTCTGATGAATGTAGTCGGGCAGGGCATGGATATCAATGTTTTCCTTCTTCCATTCATCAGCACGAGACCTCTTAGGGTTAGGCTCAGGTTCCTCTTCCATAGGCATCGCTTGAGGGACAACATTGACCTTGCGATCTGAAACAAGAATAAAGTAACATTAGTGAAACAGTAAATGAATCGTGTGTGCATGCATGTGCTTGTGTGTGCATGCATGTGTGTGCATGTGTATGTCAAGTGAAGTATGCATGTGCGTGTGCATGTGTGTGCACGTGTATGTCAGTGAGTATGCAAGTAAACAAATAAGTTTTTAAAATACCCATTGTTTACAAACCATTTAAAGGGCAACAAATTTAAATACCATTATAACAACGAGACATTTAAATACAATGTTTACAACACATTTCTCTCTCTCTCTCTCTCTCTAAGGATGTCTCATACTAACCTCTAGAGTTAGGAAGGTCAAAGGCACCGTCCTGAGTAAGGCCTTCGTCAGGAACGTAGGTAGGGTCGTCATCATCACTGTCAATGTCCAAAGGGCTCACGTCGATATCACTTGATTCAGCGTTGTCAGGGGCTACCCATGTTACACGTTCCTGAGTCTCCAATGCAGCATTGCGTTGCCCAGAAAACATACTGCTTTGTAACTGCAAAAATAAAAAAAACTATTTTAAAATCATGTAATGAATAAAAACGTAACTTTCCCTAACAAAAACCTATCATTCAATCCCTTGTAAGGTAATCATTTATATGCACATGAGCCTAACATCTATAAAGCATCACTGTTATATCTGGAAATATTGTTAAAATTATTCACAAATGTCTAAAACAAGCACTAAAAAAAATTATTTGATGTCGTATTCTACTGGCCATTGTAACCGTTACGGTCCGATACATCCCTCATGGGATGAGCGTGGGTCCGCCTAAGAACGACGAAGTATCCCGCATGGGATCTATACTTTTGTTTTAGTCACTACGACATGTCAGTAACACTACAGCCCTTCAAACCAACATCAAAAGGTAAGCATATCACTAGGCTTCACTATCCCACAGACACTGTGTGCTTACCATGATTACGAAGTTTGGGGGGGGGGGGGGAAACTTGGAGGTTACTGCGACACGTCTTGACTGTTTTCCAACTTGCGCACGACTGAGGTGTCTGTCGAAGGCCCTCCAGCCTTTGTGCGAGGGCCTGGTGGCTTCTGATTGGTTGATTCGAAGAGCAGAGGAGTGTAGCTATGAGTTGCCAAAGCGTCAATTTCATACAAGCTCAAACTTGTTCACCACGACTACCCGAAAGTAGCTGTTTTAAAGATCCCAAATGGGATCTCTGGTCGTTAAAGGGTTAATATCGATTCTTTAATACTCCTGCACAACAGGGAGTACATTCCTGAAAACCATCATTAAGCCTCTTTTTTTTTTTATTTATGTACAAAATCAACAATTATATAGTTATATTTTTTATAGATCAATCTACTTGAATTTTACTATGTATATACATACATATACACATACCCACACACTGTATATACATATCCATAACACATACGCATATATCTGTAGTATATACTAAAATGCCAGGCAACTACGTGTAAAATGAGAATAAATGTTTTTAAATTATTTATGCAATACATACCTATTTCTGTATACACTTTCTTTTATTAAACAATTAAGTGTGGATCATCAAAAAAGAAACAAAAAAACATTTATAGATATACCAAATACCAGATATAAAATCTACAAATGATACAAGCATCTTGGGAATCTTGCGCTTGTAAGGGAGAGTCACTGGTTCTGGTTCACACACCTCAATTTTCTCTTGCGCAACTTAAAAAATGCACGATTTTGCATATATGCTGAAAGAGACTAGAGTTTCAGAGATTCCATTCTTCCTAATTTCACCAAATATATAATACATAGCCTACTAATCGGTACAATATACATTAATATACACCATTGCGTATAGAATTTATTCATCAACGAAGAAAGAAGTTGGTTTTCATCAAAATGCATCTTTAATTTCTAAGCGTTTGAAAAAACGTTACGGCGGGGTCAGGTCGGGCCCACAGCAAATGAGACAATTTTTATTCTAAGAATTCGCTTTGGTCAAAACGACTATCATCTTATTCATACAAATCGTTATTTCAGGCGCATAAAACTTTCTTATTTATCTCAAATATCGAACGTGAAAGTGACGCACTTGCGGAGCTTCATTGAGAACATTTTCAAAACCATGCAGTATCACCATCACAAACTGAGTGAAATATACATTATTATGCACCATTATACAGACAATATATTGAGGCAATGTTATATCTTAATAGTGCACTGAAGGTGTTTTCAGAAAATGTCTATTAAAAAAATACAGGAGTATGACGCGAAAATGTAAAAAAAATCGCGATTTCGGGGGGTTTGCCCCCTAAACACTTTGCTAGATAGCCCGGACGTTAGGCTTTTTTTTTTTCTTCTTTTTTTGGCAGGGTTAATACTAGGAACATATCAGAACACTTTGATGAAGGAATTATTTGGTTACAAATTTTTCCTCGGTTTGGTCAGTTCTGATGCTAAAATTCCCTTACTATATGCACGTTACTTCTTTTTCCTTTAAGGTAATGTTATGAGTCGAATAAAGCCTTGTGCTTTGAGTTTACCAGGTAAATATGGTACACTACACGACATACACACACACACACACACACATATATATATATATATATATATATATATATATATATATATATATATATATATGAAATAACTTACAAATATCATTATGTATGTTATATAATATATGTATATATTATAATATAATATATATATAGATATATATATATATATATAATATATATATATATAACAATCTCAAAATGCAAGGCTTTATTGGACTTCTTTTATAACATTACCTTTACAGGAGAGAGAAAAAACATAAGAATTAAGAAATAACTTGCCAACATACAGGTTGATTAGTTTTAGAATTCACACTTCTGTAAGATTAAATATGCATACGAAATCATATAACTCACAATATGCAGTATATACCGGTAAGAAAGAATGAGAAGCGAGGTTCACAAAAAAAGTGCGCAATATATCAATGGTCACACCCACTCTACTATCCTGGTTACAACATGACTCGAACGATCGGACCGGAGGTCCGTCTGCGACGTGTCAGACACACACTTGTGGGTGGCTGCTGCGCAGCAACCGACAGACTTCTCAAGATGCCGGTTGCTTCTAGACTGAATTATTTAAATTCATTTGTGGTCTTTGGTAAAAGACTTTTTCCTTAAGATTCCTACTGGGTTTTACGTACGATGATGAATATTATAGTTGTGACTGCATTCTCAAAACAAAAAAAAGTTAAATGAAATAAAGTGTCTGGAACATTTGTCATAATAGTCAATATTGTCCGCATCGCCGGGCGCCCCTCGGACCTCACCGTCACCAGACATAATACATTATAAATACCTGGTCCCGGCCCTCCAGACAGACATTAATTCCGTCGCCACAGTCAAAGTCAAATTAGTTCGGTTGCAGTACTGCAAGTGCACTCGAAGTGTTCCCTACTACAGGTAGGTCTTATTGCACCCAAACCGATAAGTGTTTTGCAGATAATTTATCTTGTCAAGTTTCGTAGCTCATACTTGGGAAATCATTCTCATGCTGAACACTTCTGGCGTTGTGAAGACTTTCCTTATTGAAATAATTAGTGAACTGTTTTAATGGCCTTGATGTAAACCTGATCTAAAAACAAACAAATTACAGTCGTCCGAGTTAGTTTTACTTAGCTAAAATTCTTGTTCAGCGGAAATTCTTGTTCAGATGGTTAAACTTCATAGATAACACCGCAACTGTCACAGCCTAGGCCGCCGCGGAATTCTACCCTATAGATCTACCCAACTCCGTCTGTCCTTCTCATGTGGTTTATTAGACCATTGTCCCAGATGTGGTACCTATAGGAACCTCTGTAGGTTGCATGAAATGTTTTCTTCTCTCTTAGTTTGGGTTTTTGTTTGTTTGTATGGTGCTTTTACGTTGTATGGAACCAGTGGTTACCTATTTAGCAACGGGACCAGCGGTTTGGGTCCGGGTGCCGTCAAGGCGGCCATACGCGCGTACGCGACTGGCGCCAACCAAACCGGTCAGTCTTTATCGGGGCTATTGATGCCTGTCATGTCGAGCCAGGCCATTCACGATAATTTGACAGGTCAACAACTCTGAAAAAGACCTATTTCTCTGAGAAACGTTGAAAACAAAACCACTTTCCTTTTCTATGTATTGTGAATCGGGTGTTCAAAAATGTATTTTCAGCTTTGTAGTCGTTCTCAAGCTTTTTCATGTTTACAATTTGTATGGCTTTAGCTTTGTTCAAGAATTTGGTTTGGCAGGTTAGGTCCTCCCTTCCTTTTTTAAAGTTTAAACAATGTGAAGGTGCTAAACCTTGTTTGTGAATTATTGTCCTCTTTTGGGTTAATCCAAGTAATCTGTGTATAACCCCTTTTGGGTTAATCTAAGTAATCGGTTTGTACTATAACTTATTATAGAATTCCTTGAGGGTGTAGTAACGTACTGGGAAACTGAATAAATTGTCAAATAATAATGTGAAATTCCTGTGTCCCTGCCTGCCGTCCCACATGTCGCTCGCGTTTGTCATGGTGTATTGCGCATTTCTTTGTGGCCTTCGCCTCTTCCTGTCTCTGCCATCGCCTTCTTGAGTCCCGGTGTAACCATATCCCGCATTTTTTTGTTGTTAACCTCGCCCCTCAATTTTTCATACCGGTATATATACATATTATCAATTAGATAGTTTCGCATGCATGAACGCTCTTACAAAGTGTAATTTTTAAACTATGCCATGCGGTTTGAGGTTGCTAAGCATATATGGAACGTACATATATGTACTTATAATCAAGCGTACATGCTACTTACATAGATATACATACTGTATAGGTGTGTATTATAGTATATAAAATGATGTTGGTAATTTATTTTATAATGCACATTTCTTCTACTTTATGGCTGGTTAAATGAGTCAAATAAAAACCATGACTCCTTGACACACACACACACACACACACACACACACACACACACACACACACACACACACACACACACACACACACACACACACACACACAGCAAATTCAAAGCGCAAGAGGCGAGTTATGCAAAAGAAATGCTCAATATTATGTATTATTAGTTACACCATGTCTGCGACGTGTCACCCACTTGTTGGCGGCTGCAGTTGATAAACTATAATGCCGGGTTGCAAACATGTCTGCCATTATTATTCGTTCTATTTGAATGGTTATCATTTCTACCTTTCCTTTCATTTTGTTTTTCTACGACCCCTATAAATTCCTTGGAAAAATCTATCTCTGCCTTCTGAATTTCTTGTTTCATTTTGATGTTGGAAGGCTATTATTCTTGGGATCAATTTTAAATTTCCGGAAGGCCTTCTTTTCCATTTCTCCTAGAGCATTTTATATGGTTCTATGTGCCAAGTAGTTTAAGGCGTATCCTACATTAACTGTCTTATCTCCAATGGTGATGTTTGCGGGCTTCAAGTCGTTCCATTATTTTATCTTTGGGATTTTCAACATTTGCGTAGAGCTCTGCCATGAATTCATATTGGGAAATTAGGAAGTTAGTAATATTATATAATGGATGTTCTTTACTCACAGGTTCCCAGACCATTAATAAATTGTTTTGAATTCATGATATTTATTTAATTTGCTGAAACCACCAGAATTCAAAGATTTACGTGCTTCACCGTGTTCTAAACGAACGAGAAGCAAGGCTTCATTAATTCAGCTCTTTCATCTGAAGGTTATCGGCTGTCAGCATCAGCCAGCCATTCATTAACTCTATATACTTCTAGCTTACTTTTGTCTGGATGGGAAGCTTCAACTTGTCCGCAGAAACGTGTGGCTTGTGTTGTTACAGCTGCCTGATTTATTCTTCAGTTTCGAAACGTGTTGGTACTTTTAGTATTTATATTATTAGTATTATTGGCACTTTAGTACTGTTAGCAATTATGTTATTAGTATTATTGGCACTGTTATGATTGTTGTTATTTGTGTTATTAGGGTTAGTATTTCCCCGAATCACCACGGTGTGTGAAGTTGGAACTGGGATTCTACTGCGTCTGTCTGGTGTTGGTCTTAAATTGTAGGAGCTATTTTTGACAGGGTCGAGTAATTCGTTAAAAGTAATTCGTTAAAACCTTTTTGCATTCCCCCCCCCCCCCCCCAAATTGTTCACGTATGCTACCCATCATTACACCATAGTATATAAATATCATATGTGAAATTGGTACAAAAGTACCACCAACACAATTAGTCACACAAAATGATGCACAACACAGTATTAAAAAAAATTATATGAATGGTTCACTATGCACAACAGTATCTAAAAAAAAAAAAAAAAAATCATGCACTCTAATTTTAAAGGTTTTATAATATACATATAAAAAATTTCTTTATATAATACATATCATGGATATCATTCATATATATATATATATATATATATATATATATATATATATATATATGTGTGTGTGTGTGTTGCAGGTCAAGGAACTCATATTAACAAGTTGCAACGTTTCGTAGCCAACCAGCAGGCCTCATTTTCAAGCTACAAAGTAACAATTTCTAATTAGTATACTGAAATAAAGTTACAAAATAACAAAATTCACAATGTAAAGTACAATAAAACATTCACAGTTAAAAGTACAAATAACGACCAACCGTTGAGTGTGAAGACAGAGGAAGCACTAACAAGAAACGTAAACAGTTCACGAGAGTTGAAGAGGTGTAGACGTTGTATGGGTGTTCTGTGAGGACCGGCTTTTTAATAAACTATGATTCATTAATTGATAAAACCTTATGATAGGAAGCTCTGCCCAAAACCCTAAAGTCCTGGGGCTGAAAAGAATACCTACATTTATCGGTATTATCCCTTATGTTGGAAAATTCGGGATTCGGAAGCTTCGTGCCATTTCTATGAAACTGACAGCTCTATGACTGTCGATTCGGACCTCGAGTAACCTATGTGTCGATCCAATATAGGTTCCTCGATTACATCGAGGACAAGTATATTTGTAAATAACACATGAGGTCCTTAATGGGATCCAAATGGTTTTTGAAGCTGAATAGGCTACCGATATTCAGTGGTTTTGTGGGTATAAATTTGGTTTTCATATCCGGGAAACGACCAGATATCAAAGCTTGGAGTTCCATATAAAAAGTTGCATCGTGAATGAAAGGAAGGCTGGCATTGAAAGGCAATTCAGGAACGTGAGGAGTAGGATGACGTGGAACAAACATTACAGGCGGTCCCCGGGTTACGACGGTTCCGGCTTACGACGTTCCGAGGTTACGACGCTTTTTCTTAAATATTCAATGGAAAAATCCATCCTGGGTTACGACGCTTGTTCCGAGGTTACGACGCTGACGCTTCCGACGCTCCGAGTTAACGACGCTTTTAAAAAACGCATACTATGATAAAATCCTTTATAGTTTAGCACAGTATTTAATAAAAATAATAAAGTTTCTGGTTAGATTACAACAAAAATTTTTGAGATTATGATGATTTTCGACACTTTTTGTTGTATTTTTCTATGTTTTTTAGTGACGCCCTCATATGCGGAACTAGTTTTTCCGAGCGAATGAATACATACTAGTTTACATATAACAGTCCAAAAGCGCAAATAATGAAAAAATCATTGCTTGTTTCCAGTAATAATAACAAAACGAAGTTTTCTGGTTTAGATTACAACGCAAATCCAAGTATCCAAGAGAGACATTATCCAGTAATTTGATCAGAGAGAGAGAGAGAGAGAGAGAGAGAGAGAGAGATTGAGAGAAGAGAGAGAGAGAGAGGGCGTCTTCCGACGCTCCGAGTTAAGGACAGAGAAGTGTTCGTTTCGTTAAACGGTTTGAGATTATGATGATTTTCGACACTTATTATGTTTGTATTTTTATTCTATTTTTTTGTTTTTTAGTGACGCCTCATATGTCGGAACTAGTTTTCCGATGCGAAGGATGAATACATACTAGTTTACATATAACAGTTCCAAAAAGCGCAAAAATAATGAAAAAATCATTGCTTGTTTCCAGTAATAATAACAAAACGAAGTTTCTGGTTAGATTACAACGCAAATTCCAAGTATCCAAAGAGAGACATTATCCAGTAATTGATCAGAGAGAGAGAGAGAGAGAGAGAGAGAGAGGAGAGAGAGAGAGGCGTCTTCCGACGCTCCGAGTTAAGGACAGACAAGTGTTCTTTTCGTTAAACGGCCTCTGACTCATGCCAGTAAATGTTTTGTTGATACTAATAATATAAGCCTACTTTAAAGATACGTTTACTTTAATTAGTCTATATGATACGTAAATAGTAATCAAAACTGTTCTTGTAGCCCTCAATATTTGGCAAAATCGAAGTATCCAAAGAGAGACATTATCCAGTACGTAATTTGATCAGAGAGAGAGAGAGAGACGAGAGAGAGAGAGAGGAAGACGCTTTGGCAACAATGGTCTCGGTGGTTTTTATAGCTTCCTTCTGCTTGATGATCGTGGATATTGTAGAAGGATTTCGACCATACTCGTTTGCCAAATCGACGATACGAACGCACGTTCATGCTTTGCTATAATTTCATGTTTTGCTTCCATCGGAAACCATTTTTTTGGGTTTTTTCTTATCACCTGCTTTGTCTTTAGCTTTGAGACCCATGGTTAATAATAAAATAGACAAAATAACACGAAAAATAGGCGCAAATACAACGAACTAAACAACGACGTGTTAACATGCAGCACCAACAAACAAACAGACTGAACGCCATTTTGTATCGGTCGCCTATACAACTAACACTCATCGCAAAATCGTATCTCAAATATTTCGTTGTATATCAAAGCTTGTATTTTCGCAAATTTTCTGTTATATCTCAAAACATTCGTATATTAGGGCAATCGTAATCGTATGTCAAGTTTCCAATGTAATTTGATCAGAGAGAGAGAGAGACGCTTTGGCAACAGTGGTCTCGGGGATTGACGTAACGTTTATTTTCTGAACAGATAGGACAGAGAAGTGTTCGTTTCATTAAACGGCCTCTGACTCATGGCAGGAAATGTTTTGTTGATACTAATATATAAGCCTATTTAAAGATACATTTACTTTAATTAGTCTATATGATACGTAAATAGTAATCAGCTGTTCTTGTAGCCCTCAAGATTTTGCAAAATCACTCCAGGTTGTACATAAAACTTCAAGAATGTAGTGTCACCAGAGGATTACAATAGTTTTTACCTTCAAGAACCAGCATTCTTTTATGAAAATAACTCCAGGTTGTACATAAAACTACAGGAAACAACATGTAGTGTAACCAAAGGATTACAAGTAAGGTTTTTATAACTTTTTATTAGTTTAAGACATATTTCCAAGCGTCGTTCCGGCTTACGACGATTTTCGGCTTACGCCGCGTCTCAAGAACGGAACCCCCGTCGTAACCCGGGGACTGCCTGTATTTACAAAATCGGAGACATGCTTAAAGAAATATGGGGTTGGAAAGCAGTTGCTGTTAATACATTTTTGCAAGAACGTGACTTCATTGTGAAAAGCTTGCCAACTGGAAGACAAAGCAAAGGCTCTTTGAAGCATGGTTAATAAGGCATTAATCTGAAAATCAAGAGAACAAAAACTCTAAAAATTTGTACCAAGACTAGCGAATGTCTTTTTTCTAAAAACGGAACTTGAGAAGCCTTTGAGAGGAGCGTGTAATTAAAATATCTAAAAAAAAAAAAAAAAAATGCAACTGATTGTTGGTTTCGTGTACAGTGGTGAATTTGATGTTAGGGTGAAATGAGTTGATGCAAGTTAGAAACCTCTCGGCGTCAAACCGACTTCTCTTCAACATATCATTTATAAAATAGTGGATGACAATCAAAGGGACAAGAATCAACATTTGCTCTTCCAGCGAGCACATGAAGATACCGGCAAAGATGGTCCAAGAGGAGAGCCCATAGTCATGCCATCAATTTGCGAGTAAGAACAACCCTTAAAAACAAAAACGGTGTCCCGCACCGCTAGATTTAAGTTTCCTAAACTCGTTCGTACAGAACCTGTTAAAATGAGACTCAACGTAGGAAAAAGCTTGCTTAAAATAATCAGTAGTCCC
>NC_087213.1:45635909-45760909 GCF_015104395.2 Macrobrachium nipponense
TAGGATTACGCAATGCCAGAGAACATTGTGTTCGTTTACTATGAGCCACAAGAACTGTAAAAGAGTAAACGGAATCCCTGGTTGATAGATGATTGGGTTACTAATCTTGCATCATATTTTCTTTGTTGATGTAACGAGTGCACAGTCAGTCAATGTAAAAATTATGACATTGATGTAATGAGTGCACAGTCAATCAATGTAAAAACTATGACAACAATGGATGTTTTTATTTGGAATAATAGTACTCTTTAAAAAGTACATATGAAAATTATGCATCACAAATTTTTAAAATCTATCGATAATTAAAAAGAACTTATGAGTGAAATATAAAATTTATGAAGCGACTTAATTTATGATAGTTTCTAATTTGTTAACGTTCCTAACCAGATGAAAAATTTCATGATGTTTCATATTTTTTCTAAATTTTCTTTCATTATGTAAATACAGTAGTACCTCGAGATACGAAAGGCTCAACTTACGAAAAATCCAAGTTATGAAAGCAAAGACGAAAAATTTTACTGCTCTACACACGAAAAGTTTTCAAGATACGAAAGGTTTCTGAAAGTCCGAGATTCGCCCCATAACAATTTTGAAACTCGCGTCGCACGCCGCCATCTTAGTTATCGTAGACTCGCCACCATCCTCCTGCTGTCCCATTGGTTCCTGATGCTAGCCAAGCCATGAGATCCTTCTCTCTGATTGGACAGCATCTCTCCCATCATGCATCTTCTATACATACGTACTACGTGTTGGCGTGCTTTAGCTCGGCCACTTCGCACCCGAAACTTTACCGTACGCATTCGGCATTCGTTCGCTCCAACGATTTCATTTAGTAACGTAAATTCGTTAGTGATTTCGTTGCAGTACATATTATCGTGTTGTGCGAAGACTGTATTATTACGTATTTGTGTAACTTTACGTAAATTAACGTAGTCATGGGTCCCAAGAAAGTTGAAATTCACGGAAAGAAGCGCAAGCTGTCTCTGGAGACAAAGATGGAGATCATAAAGAAGTACGAAGCTGGTATGCGATTGAGTGTGATCACAAAGGAATACGGCCATAATCCTTAAACAGAAGGATGCCATCAAAGCAACTACACCATCGAAGGGCATCACTATTTTGTCCAGCAAGAGGAGCCATGTGCACGACGAGATGAAACGGCTGCTCCTCGTCTGGATAAAAGACAAAGAAATCGCTGGCGATACAGTAACGGAGACGGCAATCGCTCACAAGGCCAGTGCTATTTTCGGCGATTTGATTGCGCAGGTGGAAGACGAGGGAGGGGAAGGGACTTCAACGCAAACCCCAGAGTTCAAGGCTTCGCATGGCTGGTTCGAGAAATTCTGTAAACGGACTGGCATCCATTCGGTGGTGCGTCATGGGGAGGCTGCCAGCTCCGACACGAAAGCGGCCGAAGCATTTAAGAAGACTTTCGACGAGATGATGACCAAGGAAGGCTACGGTTCTCAGCAGGTTTTCAACTGTGATGAGACTGGCCTTTTTTGGAAAAAAATGCCTCGTCGGACGTACATCACGGAGGAAGAGAAGAAGCTACCCGGGCATAAGCCTATGAAAGACAGGCTTACGCTCGCACTTTGTTCGAACGCCAGTGGGGATTGCAAGGTGAAGCCCCTACTGGTGTATCACTCCGAGACTCCTCGAGCCTTCAAGGCCCACAAAGTGTTGAAAGAGAAGCTTCCAGTGATGTGGAGTGCTAATGCAAAAGCCTGGGTAACGAGGCTTTTGTTCACCGAGTGGGTAAATCTGTGCTTCGGCCCGACTGTGAAGAGTTTTTGCAAGAGAAGCGCCTCCCCTGAAATGTCTGCTGTTGGACAATGCCCCTCCCCACCCTCCTGGCCTTGAGGAAGATATCCTAGCGGAGTATTCCTTCGTTAAGATTCTTTTTCTTCCGCCCAACACCACCCCTCTCCTCCAGCCCATGGACCAGCAAGTGATAGCGAACTTCAAGAAGCTGTACACGAAACATCTTTTCAAAAGATGTTTCAACATCACCGATACCACAAACCTCACCTTGCGTGAATTTTGGAAGGAGCATTTTGACATCGTCATATGCATCCGACTCATCGACCAAGCATGGCAGGAGGTTTCGAGGCGAACCTTGAATTCCTCGTGGAGGAAACTCTGGCCTGATGCCGTATCCGACCGAGACTTCGAGGGATTCGACGTGGGCGAAGCTGGTGCTGCTGAGTCCGAAACAGTTGACGATCCCGAAACTGTTTTGCAACCAGATCTTGACGAGATCGTTGCACTCGGCAAGTCCATGGGGCTGGTCGTCGACGAGGACGACATCAACGACCTTCTCGAGGAGCACCAAGAGGACCTTACGACGGATGACCTGAAGGAGTTGGAGGCCATGCAACATAACGTTGTTCAAGAGGAGTTCTCCAGCAGCGGCGATGAAGAGGAGGAGCCTATGACAACGGCAGAAATTAAGGAGGTCTTAGCCGCTTTTCATAAAGTGCAATCGTTCATAGAAAAAAGACACCCCGAAAAGGCTCACACAGGTCGTATGCTTGCGCAGTTCGATGACGTTTGTCTGAGTCGTTTCAGGAACATTGTCAAAAGCAGGCAGAAGCAATCTTCCTTGGATAGTTATTTTTTAAAGAGGCCTTCAGCATTAGCAGGAGTAAGCAAAAAGGAAGAACCTGGTGATAAAAAACAGAAAGTTGAAAGCAAAAAGGAAGAACCAAGTGATGAAAAACAGAACGTTGAAAGTGGTGATGAAGTTGAAATTCTGTTAAACAAAAAAAAAAAAAAAAAAAATAAAAAAAAAAAAAAACCTACGTTAAAGTAAAAAAAAAAGTTAAAAAATAAAAAAAAAGGAAAAAAAAAAAGGTAAAAAAATTTACGTAATTTAGATTTTTGTAAGTTAAGTGTTACAGTTTTGTTAATGTTTTTCGTAAATTTTATTTTTGTAGTTTTCCTTAAATTTTTTATGTGTTTTCGTAAAGTTAAGTGTACGTACGTACGTACGTTATCTGCCGTTTGTCCTCCTCCTCCTCCTCTGCCGCAACTTTCGGAGATAGCCTCACTCGAAAGGTAAGCTTCGACATTTTACGTTACAGTAATAATATTTCTTGTACACTAATTATACACTTTATTTACAGGTTTGGATTTATATTCTTAATTTAGGTATTGAATGGTCCAAATTGTTGTAGTATTTCATTGTTTATAGGTCAATTTAGCTTTATTATGAAATTTAATGGGGTGTTTTTGGAGGGCTTGGAACGGATTAGCCATTTTACATGTAAAATGTGTTCCAAAGATACGAAAAACTCATTATACGAAGGCCGCCTCGGAACGGATTAATTTCGTATCGAGGTACTACTGTAGAAGGGTTTTTTTTTTTGTGTGATAAATAGAAGGGTTTTTTTTTCCTGAAAGGAAAATAAATCGACATGTATATCCTTAATAAAGAATATTTATAGCATGTTTTGAAAAAATAATTAACAGCTTCTTGAGCGAAACTTTTCGGACGAGGTTGTGTTTTCATTATTGCCGAGTTTATGCCAGACAGAAGTTTTTTTTTTTTTTTTTGTTCTTGTGTACTTTGCCTCCGGGTTGTCAAGCAAGAGCATCCAGCAAAAGTCTGCCATTATGCTGGGTTTCTTGCCTGGTTAGTTGCTTTCCATCTAAGTAATATCTTGGTGGAACCTTTCTCCATGCTCATCACTCACTGCCCTGAGGTTCGGAGGGAAGAAGTCGAGGTGGGAGCGGAGAAAGTGATGTTTTAGTGACATTCTGCATCCCGTATCCTTACAAGACTAACAACTCGATGCACTCTTGGTAATCTGGTACCCACGTGTTACCAAGGAAGCCATTGCAGACGGACTTAAATGCTTGGTTCCATTAAGGTAAGGAGCTCCTGAAAGTTCATATCCTTCAGCACCTTTCGGATCTGAGGTCCGACAAAGATGCCCACCTTAAGCTTTGCAGAACTCATAGCTGGGAACAAGGTGCACAAGTATTGGAAAGCAGTGCCACTTTTGTCCATGGCCTTCACGAAATTCTTCATTAAACCAACCACCAGAGGATTTTCCTTGACACTGTGTTCACCAGGCACACAAAAGTGCTTCTTAGCCCCTGTCCTTCTGCTTGTAGTGCTTGGCTACAGCCTGACTGTCCCAGAGACAGAGAAAGCGCAGAGAAAGTAACTACTTTGTGAAGCCCGCTTGCATACTTATAAGGAGCCCAATCACCTGAAGTCCCCACAGAAACTCCACTGGTACTGATTATACTTGAGCTTCTCCATATTATCATGTGACTCCTTCAGAGGGGCTGAGTGGGCAATTTCAATGCTGGGGTATTTATTCCCCTTATGCAGGAGCATAGTCTTTTGCTTGGAAGTCAATTAAAAGACACCAATCTGAGGGACTGTGTGGGAAACCAAGGAAGGTGAACAAGCCAGAGACATTTGTGCATTAGTACAACCTGTTTTCCATGTCGAAAAATGAAGCGAAGTATTTGTTCTGTGTCCTGAAATTGGTGGTCCTTACATCTGCCTTGATCAGGTTCCACTGCTGAAGCCAGGATTCCAGGAGCTCTTGACTGCTGCTTAGATAGATACAAATCAAGGGCCAGGTCATTCAGGTCTTCCTGCGTGATCAATTAGGCTTGCACTTGCTCCTGAATAAACGAAGACAATGTCTTCAGAAGAGATTGACTTGGCAGATTCTTCCCCTGAAGGCATTTCTTCATCTGATGAAGGAAGAAAGTCCTCATTGCTGGAGGTGTATGGACAGAGAGATCATCTGAGTGAGGAGGAGATATATAGCTGAAGGAAGGTTGGGATATTCAATCTTTTTCTAGAAGTAATAAAACCGTTTATATGTGTTAAACAAAAATAACAATCGTCTGCATGGCTTTGTGGCTCTCTCCAGACCATCCGGACAGCAAAGTTGAAGCCCACTTTCTTGCCATTAAATCATGCAGTTACTCCATTGTAGCAGGGTTTACAACAGGGCTGGGGCCCTAGGATTTGTCCTGATCTCTAATTTGACAGTCAAAATAATGAAAGTAAGTTCTCAAGAGGTTAGTAATTGTTTGGCGCTGTGCAACCTTCGTGAAATCCCCACACACAAAGCAGAGTGAATTTTCCTTGTTGATGCATCTTTGGTGTTTTGAAGTGCCTGGAGCCATTGTATGGATTATGTATCAGCTCACAAAAATCCGGAAAACAAAATAAACATTGATCATATATATGATTATGTGAATTGTCTCAAAATCATAATATAAACATGTATCTAACATATTTAAAACGGTTGTGTAACATAAATGTCAATCAGCACTAACCGCCTACTCTCACCGCCAATAGGGTACTTTTGTACCCAGATTGCATGTCATGTTACTAGATGCTTTTGGTAAAAATGGGCCATATAAATTTTCTACAGACCACAATTCCAAAAATTTATAATTAAAAACACAATGTCCTTTATAGTACACATCTGAATGCCATGAATGCATGTACACATTATCATATATCAAAAACTAGAGGTGATGAGTGAAAATTGTTTTCAGATTTTTGAATCTGAAATCAGCACCCCAAAAATTAGGCTATAACAACTATTTTTATGCTTGCCTCAATTTCTCTGTAATCCTGTGTAATTAGTCGGTGACTCATGCATTGTTACATCAGTGTGTTGGAACACAACACAACCTCTCTCTCTCTCTCTCTCCTCTCTCTCTCTCTCTCTCTCTCTCTCTCTCTCAGGTCTGAGAGATGCTCTTAATGACTTGAATAGCTTACTGTGATCCTGACGATACCCTAATGAAACTAACAGTGCACGGGTCACTGGCTAATTCACAAATGGTTTGATTAGTATAAATCTTAAAAGTGTTGCTTTAAGTCTTGAAAGTATTCAGTTATTTTCCATTAAGCATTTGGTTTATACAAAACATTAAATATGTACGACTATTCAGAACTTTTAGTAATGCAATTTATTTATTAGTACAGGTATGTTGTGATCAAATAAAATTATCAAAATTTTTTGGGTTAAATCCGTTCCTTTTAAGAGAGAGAGAGAGAGAGAGTGTATTTATATAGGTAGCAATTTCATGAGTGTCATGTAACCTTTATAGGTTAAAAGAGAGAGAGTATATTTATATAGGTAGCAATTTCTTGAGTGTCATTTAACCTTTATAGGTTTAAAGAGAGGGTGTATATTTATATAGGTAGCAATTTCTTGAGTGTCATTTAACCTTTAAAAGTTTTAAGAGTGTGTTTATTTATATAGGTAGCAATTTCTTGCGTGTCATTTAACCCTTAAAAGTTTAATAGCAATTTCTTCAGTGTCATTTAACCTTAAAAAGGGTTAGGAGAGAGTAATTTCTTGAGGTTTCGGGTATGTTCACGCCAAATTTGTAAATAATCTTGATTGAAAGTAAAATGAGAATTATCATCACATATTTGGAGGAAGTCTGCCTACAATTGCGCTCTATATGTATCTCCACATCACATATTTGGAGGAAGTCGTACAATTGGTCTAGTATGTATCTCCACCCATCACAAGAACGGTATTACAAAAAACCGAACCTATGTGCTGTTTCTACAATATGAAGGCATACGACGCATGTATCTATACAGGCAGAAATAAGTAATCCGTGAAGAGAAGTGCTATTACCTGTGTTGAAATCACATCTATTCAGGGAAGCAGATCGTCCTTCCAAAAATTAGGTGAGCCTGGTACGCGTAAAAGGACGTCCAGCCCATTGTAAGTATTTGAGCAAATGTGAATGCAAGTGTCGGCCAAATGTGTTTTGTTGTTGTTAGTGACTCCCAGGTATTGTCCATTATACATTATGTCCTTCATTTCACAAGCAAATCAGCTTAATAATGCAGTTTGAGAAAAAAAACAGTTAAAGTGATGTCATTATGTAAGAATCTTCATTAAACATTTATCCACAAAAAAGAAAAACGAGTCCAGCCAACGCCATCTCGAATTGACATGCCATCTTGAATTGAGAAGCCCTGAGAGACTCAAGCATGAGTCATCACCAGTCGTCCGAGTCTTGCCGTGCGTTTCCATTTACAACTTTGTATTTTTGGTGGCATTTATCAGTTATTTGCAGAATGTATAATTTTTGTGTAAGTTAATTATGTTTTACAGTCTTTTGCATCATCAGTATCCTCTAGACCTGGTTAATATGATTAAATATAAAGGGAAATCAGTGCAGAAACAGTAATGAGAACGAAAAAGTTTATTCACAGAAATGAGTATATAATACATTTTTATACTTAGAAAGGAGGACAAGAGCACAAAAATGGTCACAAAAGATGCCTCTCTCTTTAGGAAAAAGTATAAGAGCTATATACAAAATAAATATTCTCTATAATTCACAACAATTGTTTTTCAGAATCTTATTTCTTCAGTGTATTCAGCTTTCTCTTTTTTGTTAAATTTTTGCAATTTTGAATGTTTTCATAACTTTTCTTACAATAATTGTTTAGTAGGGCATTGGAGGAAGCAAATATCAGCATTTTTAAAAAAATTTTCTATGCTATGCCCAGCATCACAATCAATTAGAGGTAAAAAAGCATCATTATCAGAAAGGACAGTGAGTGAAATGTCCGTGGCTAAATTCCTTTGATACATTGATTTGATAAAACCAGGACACTGTGACAGTTTAGAATTGCGTTTACTACAGATTCATGCGGATAAAGAAGCCATCCTCTGCTTATACCCTGAATGTAACTGTTACTGTCTGGTAAGCTATCTTTTGTTTCTTGGCAAGTAAGTCTTTACAGGAGCTACACTTAAATTTTTTTCACAACAGCATACACACAATAGCCAGCAAGGTATGTTATAACCGGGAAAAGATCCATACATTTATCAATATCATCTTGACTGACATCAATATAAAAAAAAAAAAATCGTTACTTCCGGACTCCTGATTATTCATGCACTCCCAGTTCGTTTCTTCAAAGATCTTCAGTTCGATGTTTTTATTATTAAAAGTATTCTGAGAACAGATATTAACCTCAGTTTTTTTTTTCACACTCGAACACTTGTCGTAAGGAAATGTTCTAATTGCTGTCAGCAAGTCGACGATATTTACCAAATCTATTTTCAAGTTGATCGGTTTGAAGTTTTCCTGGTAAGACATATTTAATTTTTAATTTTTCTACACAGTATTTTGTTATTTCTATCATTGCACTAGTGTGTTTTAAAGGCAGTGAATGTTTCCCTACTCAGCTTTCCACCAGTTTTAATAATGTTATCCCAGAGATCTAACCAGATATGGAATTTCTGTAGGAAAATATACTTCTCGTCATTTACATTATATGTTAGTGGAGTAGCATATTCATTGTGAAACCGAGTACCTTTATGTGGATGCTTTACATTCATTATGGTCCACCAGAGATAAATGACTTTAATATAATTAGCTACATCTTCAGAATTTGGCAAACAGTGTTCTTTTCCCGTTGTCAAAAGTGCTTCTATGACCTATTCATTGAAAATTTTGTAGGGCAAGGCTGACATTTTGCCTTTCTAAACTCGATGGATTTAATGGCTTTTGATGTAATTTTGTATGCATATCTGAGGAGAGAATCTGCTTCTAAATTGTGTAATTTATGCAAAGTGGCAAATGGAGCATTACATATTTTGGGTGCAGTATGGAATTCACTCTCAAAGGGAAACTCAGGAAAAATCATGTTTTTATCAGCATCTCTTTGATTGATCCAGTTATTTCGAATACACTTGGGTCCATTATTGTAATTCCCTTTTACAAAGGGGAACAGAACATCTGTGTGGCATTTTGTCTGGAGTTACACGTGTGTCTGGAAACCTTCCTTCTTCGCCGGATTTAAGTATTGCACTAGAAAGGGCACTGGAAATCGGAGGTTGCCAACTAGTAATGTCTCATTAGATGGCCTCAGAAAAAGTACCCACAGCAATGCAAATTAAAAACAAATGGTTGAACTTTACTAAATATGAAAGGTGCAAGTACTGAGTTTTCATTTAAAGTCATCAGCAATGACTGATAATGTATTTTATAACCATTTGTGTTAATAAACTGTTGTTTCTCATCATAACTTCTGCGCTGATTTTCCGCCATTATGCAGCAGATTTAATCATATTAACCAGGTTTAGAGGATTATGATGTTGTTGAAGATTGTGAAATATAATTATCTAACATAGCAATTAGATACTCTAGATGAAAAGTAATAAATAACACCAAAAATACAGAACTGGGAATGGTAGCTTGTGGCCAGGATAAGACGACTGGTGATGACTCATCGCTGTGTTTTGAGTGATCGCACAGGCCTTGTCAATTCGAGATGGCGTTGGTCCAGCCCCCTCAAGGCGATTCTCATGCTTTTCTAGGAATACTTTTAATAAATCTGCTCGTGAAGGTGTTTTAAAAAAGATTTACGTGGCATTTGTTCCTATAATATAGTTGGGTAAATATCCATGGATCACTGGTCCAATTCAGTATTACTTTAATTTTAAAGCGTGTAATCCATTAGGTAAATATCCATGGGTTAGTGGTACAATTTAGTGTTACTTTCATTTTAAAGTGTATAATCCATTAGATAAATATCCATGGGTCAGTAGTACAATTCAGTATTACCTTTATTTTAAAGTTTATATGTTGTGGTTGCCTTTATTTTTAATTCTCTTCGTTATGTTGCGTGGCGTACTTACGAGTTCTTATTCTCTCTCTTCTTCTATTTCTTTTCGTTGTTACGGGTAATGTTTGAAAGGTTGTTTGTCATATGGGCTAACCTTCATCTATCACTAGTTACGGTTGAGTTTCTTCTCTCGTAGGAACATTTAGTTTATTTATTCTTCACTAAGTCTCTCAGGAGGTAATTTATATGTTTAAAACAGGGGTTGGATATCTTTGGGAAACTGGGCAAGTTAAACACCTCTTCATAAAATTTACTTATAATTAGAATAATGTATGAAGTTCACAATTATACAGTTTACACACTACTACACTACACTGGAACAGAGTGAGAAGGAACACAGCCTCCTCGTATAAGGTCTGGTTCTTGACTGCTTTTCTCTAGCACTTCAAATGAAGTTTCGACCTAACTACTTCAATTAGCTCCTCCTCAAATGTCCTTTAGGACACCTCCTACTTCTTCATGAATGGCTTTAATTACTTCCGGTGCCTCCTCTAAATTCGTCTGATTGGTTTCGTCCCTCGGCGGTAACCACCCACTGAAGGAGTCAAAGTTCAACTTTTCTGGTGAGGTTAGCACCTTACTGTTTTCCAAAACAAGTGCCAATTGTTTTGGTCTGGTTTACGAAACTGCTATTCGTGCAGACTTATGCTGTACACATCTACTCCCTTTTCTACCTTAACTTCTGGTAGATCCTTCATCACTCTACTTTCACTACATATATTCTACCAGTGGTTTTCCTAAGTAAGTTTTCCCTAGCTATTTCTAGACAGACTCTTGTTGTTTCCTAACATATAATCCCTTAAGTAAATATCCATGGATCAGTGGTACAATTCTGTATTACCTTTATTTTAAGTTTATAATCCGTTAGGTAAACATCCATGGATCAGTGGTACAATTCAGTATTACCTTTATTTTAAGTTTATAATCCGTTAGGTAAATATCCATGGGTCGGTGGTACAATTCAGTATTACCTTCATTTTAATGTTTATGATCCGTTAGGTAAATATCCATGGGTCAGTGGTACAATTCATTATTACTTTCATTTTAAAGTTTATAATCCGTTATTTCAGAAAATTTCATTACTCTCTGTGTAAAATTTCAGTGCAGTGAAAATTTAAATGAATTATTATAAGTCGCCACCTTCTCCGTGATATACTAGATACCAAAGGAGTCCGAGACACAATAGGTACCGGTTCCAGCTTTGTCTTAATTCTCTGGCCAGTCCAAAACAGTCAAAGATAAAGATAAAGATAACTCGGGCGACTGCCTCTGGTTCAACCTCAGTCGTGCAAATGCTTTGTATAAAGCAGACATGGACTTTTCTCACGAAAAGTTGACTGTTCTGGCGCTGGAGTAAGTTTGTGTTATGCCACGCAAAATAACCTCTTATTTATGTATGAATTTCTGGTTTTAAAAATTTTCAAATTCATTTAAAAAAAACATTTTTGGCTATTTGTCCTCCATGATGAAATGACTTTGGAAGGTTTAAAGCTGATATTTTCATTATGTAAAGTAATTTATCTGCACACTTACCCTGTCGAGGTCACCATCGTCACAGGACTTCACCCAGTGTATGCCATTTGACGACACCATATGTGGCCAGTGTGTGGTTGGGCCATTTAAAGGTGTTCAGTAGTACTACTTTTTATAGATAAAAATTTCTTTATCCTTTTTTTCCTTGCATAACCCATGACATGGAAGACAGTGAACAATTATTTTTTTTTTTCTCCAGTCATTCGGGCGAGAGCACATCTTACTCTGTGAATGTACAAGCGGTTATGAACTTGCAATATATTTATATATATTTTTTTCTTTTTATTTTCAGGTTGCTTTACTCCAGTCAGCTGGAGCAGCTGGCATCTCAGCAGTTGGAAATGCAGCCCTCGCTGCTGGAGGAGCAGTTGCTGGAGGAGCAGTGGCAAATGCTCTCTAGAAACTTAGAATGAATCTGTTTTAACAGGAGAAGCATTAACTTTGGAGAAAGTAATATAATTTCCTTTGTGCACTTTTCCCAGGTATTGTGTAAAATTAAATTTTTGAACAAATTCGTAATATTTGTACATGCAGTCACAGTGCTGTTTTGTTAAAAATTCGCACGGTAGGATATCAAGGTGGCCAGAAAACTCTGTCTCAGAAAACTCTGTCTCAAACGTCTGTGCTTAAAACCTTTAACTTGTTTTTTATACTAAATTATAAAGGTACTAAACAGTAATTTATAAATAAAAGAACATTTATTGAGTATTTTTATACAATATAATTATAGGGTACTAAACAGTAGTTTATTATTAAGAGAACATTTATTTGATGATAATTAATCGACAAAAAATTAAAATGATGAAGTTATAAATTTAATCTTGTAATTATAACACTTTTAAAAACACTTAAGGTTATAAACAATAGATCGAAAAATCACTTTGGTTGCTGTCATCATACTCTTCCGTTAACTTTGCAATGCAATTGTCGTTTTTCATATTTTTTTTAATGGGCTTTTCTCCTAGTTACAAATGTAGAATCTTAGTTTCCGTTAGAGCCTCTTCGTTTTTCAGGACATCAATAAATTGTCAAATATTGGGGTTTTTGCATGCTATCGATTGAATTAAGGCTGGGTGAAATCCTTTTAACGCATTGTTTGTTCGAGGTAATTTATTTATGACACGACTTCTCATATTCCAAAATGTTATAGGGTATAAAGGAGCTTCTCTTCTACGGCGACGTCCACGGATTGCACCAATATATGTTAACTCAAAGTAACTAATAAATTCCATCGGAAGTAACTCGTCTTCACTAAGTTCTTCAAATGCATTTGTAACTTCTTCAATTGGTAAGAATGCCAAAGCACAAAACATTCTTATTAACAACGAAAAGTTGTTGTTGGTATTGTACTGACACTTATGACCCAAATCACAAATTGGGCGATAAACATGCTGGCACATATGAAAGAAGCACCCAACAGTGTCACAACAAGGAAAATGATTTTTAATACTATTACCAAGGCCTTTCTCGAAATCAATCATCACTTCCTTGGGATTTAAATTTGGCAGAAGTTCTTTTAGTATTATGAAAGATTTATTATAAGTATTCTCTGTTTTGTCAGGCAATAAATAAATGCACGAGGGAAGACTTTCCCATGTATATAAGCATGTATAATCAGAACTTGATACCATGCGTCAGGCGAAGCCTTGAAAGTTCCATCAATTCCTAAATAACGAGAACTTTGTAGGTCATTAAGTCCCTTGTCAGAAGCAAATACTAAAATTCTTTTCTCATCGTCATTTCCACTGTCACTGTAGAAAAGCTTTTCCATCACTCAAAACACGGAATGACTGTGGTATTTCAAATCCTGTACGTGTCTGAGGTAATGGAGGGGCACCGAAAGCTTTAGTCCGCCAATTAGTTATTGATCTTGAAATTGATGGCAAACTCGATATTTCACTTTTTCCATTTTCATCAAGTTTACTCACAGTATCGGCTAAAATAATTCGTGTGCTAGATGAATCGCCATTCTGAATTTTACACTTAATTTCTGATATAGCACTTTTGGCTTCCACTTTTGCTAATGTAGACGATGATTATGGCTGTTAACTTTCTTGACAATCACATTTTCTCCGTCTTGAATCTTCGTGTGAATTCGTGCCATGCATGAAGATTTTCGCATTTCACATCGCCAGAATAACCTTATCTTGTCAGCACGGTGTATATGAAAATCATATATGTAGTTCTCGTCGTCGATGAATTTCTCTTTTCCTCTTTGGGATGAAATGCATTTAGAAGCCATCGATGTGGGTACTGAAACTAAACTAAAAATATAAGAGATTGAATAGAAAACAAGAACTACATCCCACGTTTACAGTTTTAACAGCCATTCAAATATAATACCATAGTTAACACCAAACAGCCCAGTTTCCGCGAGCTCTATAGGTAACCGAGAGACCCAGTTTTCTGAGACAGACTTCTCTGATACCGAGTTTCCCTATTTTTCATACAAAATTCCTTTGTCATTTTTCTATGCTTAACAGCAAATCTAATGTCTTAATTAAACATCAATACACATTAATACATTTTATTTGCCTTTCTGAAGCCCTGTTAGAGGACATGATAGTTTTTTCTACCATTTAAGACGTAAATATTCAACATTGTTTTGAGACCGAGTTTTCCTAGCACCGGATATCAAATATATTTCAGCTGTACCAAACTTTGTTTGTTGATTATTTACCTCTAACATAGCATACCACAAAGTAAAAGTTTTTTGGGGGAAAATGCAGGGGAACTGACTGGCAAACGGTCTTGGCCAACACATCGTGTCCTCCCTTCTACGGCCCAGGAAACTTCTTGAGAATCTCCAGAAATCTTGTGACTATGCTAGTGAGTAGCCGAGCTGTGTCCTCATATCCTAGGGGTTAACGGCTACATTAACTTTGTTGCTTTGGATTAGAACTCGGCTGCAGGAGATTATACGACTCGTGCCTGAATTTATTTGCTATTGCAAGGCCTCTTGTCTAATTTCTCCCGTAAGAATCACGTTGATGACTGATGAAGGGATGAACGGGAAAGCTAATAAACCGTTACACAATGTTGGTTAACCACTGGGTTATGTGCTTCAGGTCCGTGCAAAGGATTTTGAGAAGGGATTGGTTTCTGTAGCAACATTTCATCTAATAATGTATGGATATATATATAGTATAGGTGTATAGAGTAATGCAATACAATTCACCAAGAAGGATCAAAATAAGCGTCTAGATGTACAGAATAACATAATAGGCCAAAAAGGAACCAATTAAGCCTGTAGGTGTACAGAATAGCACAATACAATAGACCAAGAAGAAACAAAATGAGCATGAAATGGTCTTAAAATTACTTTTTCTCATACTTTTTCAAGGTGGGCGGGGATCAAACCCCCAAAACACTTCCTTGAGGAACTGCCTTTATACACTGGAAAAAGAGAAAAATCAAAAAGATATGGGTACAAGCCTGGTGAAGACGCTTCAGCGAGTGTTTGGCAGTACTGTAATGAAAGATCGTCTTACACGGGTTATTAAGATCAATGCCTCCGCGAGTGTTTGGCCGTAATGTAATGAATGATCTAGTCTCTCCCTGGTTACTAAGATCATTGGAAACGTTTGGAAAACCATGATGGTAACATGAAAAGAAGAAATGTCCAACACCATTTCCGTCTCTTTTGACTTGCCCCCTATATCATGCCTTCAGTACATGTCAATCAAAGTAAGCGGTGTGGAACTATTTGAAATTAGGGAAAAAGTTACCCTCCTACATAAAGCTTATAGTGCGGTATGACTTCACCAGAAAAACAGCTCCTGTAGGATTTTGCTGTCAAGATTGATTTTATTGTATATTTTGATGATTTTTGGATGGATTTGGTTGTTTTTTTTTGTTTTTGTTTTGAGGTGCTGAGTCCATTCGTGACACAATTGAGTAGACTGGAAGTAAATATCCATTTTCAGCATACGAGTGACCGGGCACACTACTGAAACGGTACCGAATCGACAAAGTTACAATCTTACAAACCTCGTCATGTAATACCTCTTTTTCAGGGTTTTCAAGTATGACAAAGTGAATGAAGCAGTTGTTTTTCTTAACAAACCTTTAGTTTTGGGGAAAATAAGCCATCCACACACACAAACAAAATTACCACCCATACACGTAAAAACATTACTAGGATTATATAATTTAAATTATAATGTGACAAATACTCGAACCTATTCAACCACATTGTCAAATATTGAGCTAGAAATGATCTGTATAACAAACAAGTAACCCTCATATTATCAAATGTAAATGCTTTTCATACATGAAAATAAACACAACCCCAGGCTAGAATAACAGAGCATCGTGTGGCAAGCACAACTGACCAGAACAAATGATTGCAGTACGACATAACATACTTCATATTGCACCACTATGGCTGATAGTATTGACCAGAAAAGAGAAACTAAATCACAGAAGCACTGTAAATGCTTTCTGTACATGAAAATAACCATAAAACACCAGTCTAGAATAATAAAGTATCATGTGACAAGTACAAATGACCAGAGCAAAGGATTGCAATAATGCATACTGTAAAATACTACTTATTATACCACTATGGCTGATAGTATCGACTAGAAAAGAAGAAAAACTAAATCGCAGAAACACTCGATCTATTGTTAAGCATTAGAATCATAGCTAATGCTGTATGTCAACATGCTACCATTCACTACTTATCACTCATCATAATCATCCTCATCATCAACATTAAGTCCATCATTCTTGATGGTATTTGAACAATCAATGTGGGATGCACGAATGGCTGTTCTTGGAACAGCTGCATCTTCTCGACATCCAGATCTACAAACACACTTGGTCAGTTCAAGCACAGCACGTGGTGCAGGTAGGGTAAGGCACCTCACTTGGTGTGTACTCTCCCTTTTTCAGGCTCCAGCGATTTTGGTCGATTGGAGGAAGGACGGGCCAGCCGGTGTTGCGAAAAAGATGGACTTATGGTGGACTGTATTATATGCTTAATGTTGTTACTTGGTCAAAAACCGCTAAAAGCCTTACGTAACAACTCCACAAAACTCCCTTTGCGGTTTCTAAATTACGGGGAGATATCTCTCAACCCAATTCATTATTAACGAGGATAACACACCAATATCATTAATGAATAGTAGCACAATTAAGTACTTTCACTTACTGAGCAGTCCTTGTAGACATGAACTCAGATCATAAATCGCTACACGAGATACGTGCCTCTCTCTCTCTCTCTAAATGTTGCGAGTACTCACAGGTTGATTTTCAGACCTTAGAGGACCGTAGTGTTATCTCGTTTCCAAGTTATTTGCATAACCTTAAGATATGAACACAATAAAGGTTTATCAGATCAATTCATATTCACCATCCACAAAACTGAAACATAGGAAAAATGAAATAAAATCGAGGGATATTGAAACGCATTTGATAAATGTAAAGTTAAAATTAATTTAATAACTAAAAGTTAAACATATCAAAGAGTAATAACATATAAGTGACAATGAAATTAATCACTCAAGGGGAATTGTAAATCAATGGCACTCAAATGAAACAAATTACGACAAAATTAAAAGAATCAGGGCAATCGCCCTTTCTAAATCCACACACACATCACTACTAACCAAACCAACTAGATAACAGGTCACCTCAAAAGTTGAGCCAAGAAGCTGTCCGTTCGTTCCTGCATTCGGTTTTGTGGGGTTGGGAAAAGAGACAAGTTATACAATTACCACGAATGTAGAATGACTTACAAGGTTTTCATGAACATAAAAAAACAATTTACAATAATTATCATGTTCGTTGTCAAAAATAAATTCCAATATAATAGTGTGCAACTTCAACATATTTATTAAATGTAGTGAATTAATTGGTGGTGTGTGTCAATACAATTTTGGGCGATATCATGCCCATACAGTGTACTACGCACATACGCATACACACCCACAGAGGGGCACGCAAAGGAGCGACCAGAGGGGCGAAGTACTACCCTTCTTTCCCCTCCGATCTCTTGACCTCTCCTAATGGCTTCTCTGGGGAGAGGCACAAACAAGACCCAATGACACCAACTCTTACCATACGTAATATGCGCAATACATTCACCAAGAACAATTTCATATATATAAAGACAAATGAATTATCATAACCAAAACAGTAATTATACTTCGTTACTAAAACGTCTACTGACGTTTATGTCAAAAGACTACGTCTTTGTGTAAAACCATCTTTTCGGTGCTAAGCGCACCACAGATACTACGTACCAGAACATAGCAAAATCAGATAAAATAATGTTAAGAGTGTCATTCTCGAGTAGATGTGGTTCTTTCACCCTTATTATGTCATGCAATGTAGACGTACATATCTTTACAAAATATATGGGCATGCGAATATATGTGGTTTTCACATGAATACAAATACAGTAACATAGTTCCTGTCTGTCGATTACCTGACAGACGGCAATACGCAGTGAAAATCAATCAATAATTTCTTATGAGACAGACACTAATAACTATAATAAAAGAAAAATAGCATGGAAACAAGTGAATACACAAAAATATTAGAAAATAAAATCGTTGTGAGAGGAATTCTTCACAGCCGGTATGATAAGATTTGTCACGCATTGCCCATGTTATGTGCGGCATCAAGACTGTTCGGGTCAGTGGTAGCATCTTGCTCTCTAGATTTCTTGAACAGAACATCTCCCATTACAGTCGAGGGAGCATCTTTGGACCTGTTGGGAAGTAGACATGACAAACTAAGTGCTCCAATGGTCGGAGCTTCTCTGGAAGTTCAGTACCAACCAGCTCCGTTGGCAGGCATTTGTCGCCAAGCTCCCTAAAACAGTTGATCACTGCATCATCATCAGAAAGTTGCAGATAAGCATGGACCCACTTCTTTGTAATGCTGAGAAATTTTCCACCCCAGTCAGGGCAAAAAATTTATGACAACCAATGAGTCCTTGACATTTGCAATTGCAATGGCCAATAACTTTTGCTCTCTCCACCACGTCAATCTCTGTATTTGACACTTTTGCCAGTTAACAATTTAAGACCTGTTTGACGGTGAGTGCCAGGACCACTGCAAGACCCCAAATGGAGAAGTATAAGAACATCTGTGTCTGAGGGCCACACACACACACACACACATCTCTCGCCACTTACTTTCATCTACTGAAGCCATAACCTGGTGAGGTATCAAGGTGTCGGCCTCCTCGTGTGTGTGTGTGTGTGTGTGCCCCTCTTCGAAATCATGGCTTTCGATTTTATTTCTGTACACTATGACCAGATTCAAGGGAAGCGACAATTTTTTTTAGCAAAGCTTCGGTAAACATATCTTTTAAGTTTTGCTTTGATCTTGTAGACAGAGGATACGATATCCTTCAGAGGTATGATGAGCTTCATCTCCGAGTGTATCACATACTCTGATGATGATGCTGCTCTTTTCTGATGTGTTTTGTTCTTGAGTGACTGATCCAGATAGTTGTCGAATACAACGTGAGCCTTGCTGTAGCTGGATGCCAAAGATGCAATATGTTTGATGAATGCTGCCTGGAAATCTGATATCTTGACATTCGTTGGAGTTTTCTTCATGCTTTGGAGTATACCCATTGCATCAATGACCAGGACACGATATGGATGACCTGCTATTACAGGGGATCTAGCATCCAATGGTTCACCCATGGCTCCTTCAATGGCATGCATCAAACTAGCCTTGTCTCCAGGGATACAGAGTGACCCTTCTACAGCAAAGATTGAATGCAGAAATACAGAATCTCAAATTCACTGATGGTCTCCTCAAGTTTTGGAACCAGCTCCGGTCTGCGGCCTTGAATAATCAGAAACCTTCCTAGCAGTTCACGCTCTTCACATAGCTTGAGCACCTTCTCTCCCATGTGCACTTTTGTCTTCTGCATCCAGTTAGAGATGTTCTTCAGTTTTGATTTTTGCATTGGACCCTAAACTGAGAGTTTTGTCGTGAATGAAAGCCAGAAACCTCTTCTGTCCCTTATTAGCAAATTGCAGAATATCGCCTTTTGCCTTGTCGGGAATAGGAGCTGATGATGCTATGTTTTTCACTGTTTTCATTTTAAAGGGGTTTCCAGCACAGTGCAGCTTCACTGATTCACGCAACTTCAAAGCATTTGATCGTGTTCTCGCAGCAATATTCCCTGCCAGTTAATAGTGCTCATTTTGTTTTGTCCCCTCAGATGTTGGGGTAAAATTGTTCATGAGCTGTTTTACTATTCTGGCAAGATGAGGTGTAGTTGTAACAAGATGGTCTAGAGCTGCTTCATCTTGAGTCAAACCAACCATGCCATCATGGCACTTCAAACTTTTGATTTCTTGCTCAAGTGTCTGGTCAGTGAACAAACATGTGAAAGGAACTTCTGATTTGGCCACGACAAAATCCCCAGATATCAGTGCTTCCCAAGTATCTGGATCTTTTTCGAGGGCATTCATCTGTGCCAAGCAAATCATGTGCACAGAAATCCTACGGGAGCAGTTTTTCTGACGAAGTCATACCTCACTATTAACAATAATAGGTCCAGTGTTTCTGTGATTTAGTTTGTCTTCTTTTCTAGTCTATACTATCAGCCATAGTGGTGCAATATGTAGTATTTCATATTATGCACTTTTGCAATCCTGTGTTCTGGTCATTTGTACTTGTCACATTGATGCTTTATTATTCTAGCCTGGGGTTATGTGTTTATTTCCATGTACGGAAAGCATTTACATTTGATAATAAGGGGGTTACCAGTTTATTAAACAGATCACTTCTAGCTCAGTATTTGGCATAATGTGGTTGAATAGGTTGCGCGAATTGTCACATTATAATTTACATAATGTAATCCTGGTAATCTTTTTTAACAAAATATAGATACTTTCGTTTACATGTATGGATGCTTATTTTCCCCAAAACTAAAGGTTTGTTAAGAAAAACAACTGTTTCATTCACTTTGTCATACTTGAAAACCCTGGAAAAGAGGTATTATCTGCAACTTTCTGATGACGATGCAGTGATCAACTGTTTTAGGGAGCTTAGCGACAAATGCCTGCCAACGGAGCTGGTCGGTACTGATCTTCCAGAGCAGCTCCGACCATTGGAGCTCTTTGTTTGTCATGTCTATTCCCCAACAGGTCCAAAGACGCTCCTCCACTGTGATGGGAAATGTTCTGTTCAAGAAATCTAGAGGGCGAGATGCTACCACTGACCCGAGCAGTCTTGATGCCGCACATAACATGGGCAATGCGTGATAAATCTTATCATACCGGCTGGCCCGTCCTTCCTCCAATCGATCAAAATGGCTGGAGCTTGGAAAAGGGAAAGTACACACCAGTAAGGTGCCTTACCCTACCTGCACCACGCGCTGTAGATCTGGATGTCGAGAAGATGCAGCTGTTCCAAGAACGGCCTTTCGTGCATCCCACATTGCAAATGCTATGGTGTTGATTGTTCAAATACCATCAAGAATGATGGACTTAATGTTGATGATGAGGATGATTATGATGAGTGATAAGTAGTGAATAGTAGTATGTTGACATACAGCATTGGCTATGATTCTAATGCTTAACAATAGATCCAGTGTTTCTGCGATTTAGTTTTTCTTCTTTTCTAGTCGTTTGTCTTCTTTTCTAATCGATACTATCAGCCATAGTGGTATAATAAGTAGTATTTTACAGTATGCATTATTGCAATCCTTTGCTCTGGTCATTTGTACTTGTCACATGATACTTTATTAATCTAGACTGGTGTTTTATGTTTATTTTCATGTACCGAAGGCATTTACAGTGCTTCTGTGATTTAGTTTCTCTTCTTTCCTGGTCAATACTATCAGCCATAGTGGTGCAATATGAGGTATGTTACAGTATGTCGTATTGCAATCATTTGTTCTGGTCAGTTGTGCTTGCCACACGATGCTTTGTTATTCTAGCCTGGGGTTGTGTTTATTTACATGTATGAAAAGCATTTACATTTGATAATATGAGGGTTACTTGTTTGTTATACAGATCATTTCTAGCTCAATATTTGACAATGTGGTTGAATAGGTTAGAGTATTTGTCACATTATAATTTACACATTATATAATCCTGGTAATTTTTTTTATGTGTATGGGAGGTAATTTTGTTTATGTGTGTGGATGGCTTATTTTTCCCAAAACTAAAGGTTTGTTAAGAAAAACAACTGCTTCATTCACTTTGTCATACTTGAAAACCCTGAAAATACACGTTACTATTTTCTCCTTTAAGGTAATGTTATGAGTCGAATAAAGCCTTGTGCTTTGAGTTTCTCAGGTAAATATGGTACACTACATTACACACACACACGTGTGTATACACACACACACACACACATATATATATATATATATATATATATATATATATATATATATATTATGATCATTACAAATATATATATATATATATATATATATATATATATATTATATATATATATATATATAGCAACCTCAAAGTGCAAGGCTTTATTGGACTTCTTTTACAACGTTACCTTTACAGGAGAGAGAAGAAACATAAGCATTCTGAAATAACTTGCCAACATACAGGTTGATTAGTTTTAGAATTCACACTTCTGTAAGATTAAATATGCATACGAAATCATATAACTCACAATATGCAGTATATACCGGTAAGAAAGAATGAGAAGCGAGGTTCACAAAAAAAGTGCGCAATATATCATTGGTCACACCCACTCTACTATCCTGGTTACAACATGACTCGAACGATCGGACCGGAGGTCCGTCTGCGACGTGTCAGACCAATGACGTTGGTCAGACACCCACTTGTGGGTGGCTGCTGCGCAGCAACCGACAGACTTCTCAAACTGCCGGTTGCTTCTAGACTAAATTATTTAAATTCATTTGTGGTCTTTGGTAGAATACTGTTTCCTTAAGATTCCTACTGGGTTTTACGTACGATGATGAATATTATATAGTTGTGACTGCAGTTTCTTAAAAAAAAAAATGTTAAATGAAATAACTGGATAATAGTCACTATTGTTCGCGTCGCCCCACACCAGACATTATAAATACCGGGTCTCGGGACCTTCTGAATCTACACTACAGACCTGAATTCCGTTGCAGTACTGCAAGTGCACTCAAGTGTTCCCTACTACAGGTCTTATTGCACCCAAGCCGGTAAGTTTGTTTTGCAGAAAACTTATATTGTTAAGCTTCGTAGCTCATACTTAGGATATTCTCATGCTGAACACTTCTGGCGTTGTGAAGACTTTCCTTAATGAAATAATAAGTGAACGGTTTGTATGACCTTGATGTAAATCTGATTTAAAAACAAATAAAATACAGTCGTCCTTATAAATACTACTTAAAATTTTTGTTCAGGAGGTAAAACTGCATAGAAAAACCGCAACTGCCATAGTCTACACAGCCCCGGAATAGTACCCTAGATCTGCCCAGCTCTGGTCTGTCCTCATGTGGTTTAGTATTAGATGATTTTCCCAGATGTGGTACCTATAGGAACGTCTGTAGGCGGCATGAAACGTTTTCTACTCTCATGGGTTGGGTTTTTGTTTGTTTGTATGGTGCCTTTACGTTGTAGGAACCAGTGGTTATTCAGCAACGGGACCAACGGTTGGGGTCCGGGGACCGTCAAGGCCACCCTTCACGGATGTGAGTCCTGTCGAGCCAGGCCATTCCCGATAATTTGACAGGTCAACAACTCTCAACCAGAAGTATTTCTCTGAGAAACGTTGAAAACAAAACCAGTTTTTCCGTTTCTAAATATTCAGAACTCAGGTGTTCAAAAATGTATTTTAGCTTTGAAGTCGTTCTCAAGCTTTTTCATGTTTGCAATTGTAAGTTTTAGCTTTGTTCAAGAATTTGGCTTGGCAGGTTAGGTCCTCCCTGCCTTTTTTAGTTTATACAATGTGGTGGTGCTAAATTTGTGTAATTGTGAATTGTTGGGCCCTTTTGGGTTAATCTAAGTAATCTTTGTGTATAGGCTAACACCTTGGTTAATCTAAGTAATCGGTGTGTATAACCTATTGTGCAGAATTCCCTGAGGATGTAATAACGTATTGGAAAACTGAATAAATTGTCAAATAATAATGTGAAATCCCTGTGATCCTGCCTGCCGTCGCAAATGTCGCGCACGTTCGAGTCATGGTGTAATTGCGCCTTTCTTTGTGGCCTTCGCATCTTCCTGCCTGCCATCACCACTCGTTCGAGTCCCGGTGTAACCCTATTCCGCATATTTGGTTGACCCCGCCCCTCTCTTTATCTTACGGGTATATATACATATAATGAATTAGTTCCGCATGCATAATCACTTACAGAAGTGTAATTTTTAAACTATGCCATGCGCTTTAAGTTTGCTAAATATATATATATATATATATATATATATATATATATATATATATATATATATATATATGGAACGTACATGTATGTACTTATAATCAAGCGTACATGGTAAGTACATAGATATACATACTATATAGGTATGTATTTTAGTATATAAATTGATGTTGGTAATTTATTTTATAATGCACATTTCTTTTCCTTTACAGCTGCTCTCTCTCTCTCTCTTCTCCTCTCTCTCTCTCGTCTCATCGTCTCTCTCTCATCTCTCTCTCTCTCTCTCTCTCTCTCTCTCTATCATCTTCATCACACACCTCAGCACACACACACACACACACACACACACACACACACCAAATTCAAAGCGCAAGAGGCGAGTTATGCAAAAGAAATGCACAATATTATGTATTATTAGTTACACCAACACTTGAGCTCCGTCTGTGACGTGTCACCTACTTGCTGGCTGCTGCAGTTGATAAACTATAGATGCCAGGTTGCAAACATGTCTGCCATTATTATTCGTTCTATTTAAATGGGTATCATTTCTGCCTTTCCTTTAATTTTGTTTTTCTACTACCCCTGCAAATTCCTTGGAAAAATCTATCTCTGCCTTCTGTATTTCTTGTTTCATTGTTTTAATGTTTGAAGGCTATTATTCTTGGGACAATTTTAATTTTCCGAAGGCTATTATTCTTGGGACAATTTTAATTTTCCGAAAGGCCTTCTTTTCCTTTCTCCTAGAGTATTATATGGTTCCATCTGCAAAGTAGTTCAAGACGTATCTTAAGGTGGGTACACACGTGCGAACCGAACCTTGTATTGTAACCGATTCTTGTAACAAAAACGCAAGTGTGGACGGTTCCTCGAACCTGAACCCCGAACCCGCGAGGTTCGAGGCTCCGTTCGCCCTCCGTCCCGGCAATTGTCGGTTTTTGGGCCCCGAATCAAAGGGAGGTCTCTTTGTACGTTACGCCATGTGTGGACGGGACCTGTATTACCCGCGTAACAACAGAGGTTGCTGAACTTGTTAACACCAACTACGAACAAGGCCGTCCATAGTAGAGTCCCTTGTTTTATTCAGTCAGTACGCATATGTCTACCATGGCTGATTGGAGTGAGGAAGAGGTCCTTCAATATATTAGTTATTACGAAGAAAAGACTTTACAGTGGCCAGAAACTTCTTTAAATCTCATGTCAGCGAGTAATTCCCGACCACTGTATTCTACCCTTCTAGTATATAACCTTGATTGCCACCATCTTCTTTTATTTCGCTTCA
This sequence comes from Macrobrachium nipponense, assembly GCF_015104395.2. Taxonomy (NCBI): domain Eukaryota; kingdom Metazoa; phylum Arthropoda; class Malacostraca; order Decapoda; family Palaemonidae; genus Macrobrachium; species Macrobrachium nipponense. The sequence continues at coordinate 45,660,705 of NC_087213.1, forward strand.
TCTTCGTTAAATAATGTGTATACATATACGGGGCAGCTGCTACTTGCATGGTGGCCATCGTCAGTAAACAACCTGGACAGACTGATGATCGCAGTGGATTACAATGAAGTTACGTGCTCAACGTGGTTACGGTTCGTCCTCAACATTTTGACACCTTGTAACCATATATGTGTAACTCAGTTACACGTGAGAGCCGAACCTTGTATGTGTAACTGAGTTACGCATATACGGTTACAAGGTGTCAAAATGTTGAGGACGAACCGTAACCACGTTAAGCACGTAACTTCATTTCAATCCTCTGCGATCATCAGTCTGTCTCTGTCCGGGTTGTTTACCGACGATGGCCACCATGCAAGTAGCAGCTGCCGCGTATATTTATATACATTATTTAACGAAGATGAAGCGAAATAAAAGAAGATGGTGGCAATCAAGGTTATATACTAGAAGGGTAGAATACAGTGGTCGGGAATTACTCGCTGACATGAGATTTAAAGAAGTTTCTGGCCACTGTAAAGTCTTTTCTTCGTAATAACTAATATATTGAAGGACCTCTTCCTCACTCCAATCAGCCATGGTAGACATATGCGTACTGACTGAATAAAACAAGGGACTCTACTATGGACGGCCTTGTTCGTAGTTGGTGTTAACAAGTTCAGCAACCTCTGTTGTTACGCGGGTAATACAGGTCCCGTCCACACATGGCGTAACGTACAAAGAGACCTCCCTTTGATTCGGGGCCCAAAAACCGACAATTGCCGGGACGGAGGGCGAACGGAGCCTCGAACCTCGCGGGTTCGGGGTTCAGGTTCGAGGAACCGTCCACACTTGCGTTTTTGTTACAAGAATCGGTTACAATACAAGGTTCGGTTCGCACGTGTGTACCCACCTTTTAACGTGCGAACCGAACCTTGTATTGTAACCGATTCTTGTAACAAAAACGCAAGTGTGGACGGTTCCTCGAACCTGAACCCCGAACCCGCGAGGTTCGAGGCTCCGTTCGCCCTCCGTCCCGGCAATTGTCGGTTTTTGGGCCCCGAATCAAAGGGAGGTCTCTTTGTACGTTACGCCATGTGTGGACGGGACCTGTATTACCCGCGTAACAACAGAGGTTGCTGAACTTGTTAACACCAACTACGAACAAGGCCGTCCATAGTAGAGTCCCTTGTTTTATTCAGTCAGTACGCATATGTCTACCATGGCTGATTGGAGTGAGGAAGAGGTCCTTCAATATATTAGTTATTACGAAGAAAAGACTTTACAGTGGCCAGAAACTTCTTTAAATCTCATGTCAGCGAGTAATTCCCGACCACTGTATTCTACCCTTCTAGTATATAACCTTGATTGCCACCATCTTCTTTTATTTCGCTTCATCTTCGTTAAATAATGTATATAAATATTTGGGGCAGCTACTACAGTACTTGCATGGTGGCCATCGTCTGTAAACAACCCGGACGGAGATAGACTGATGATCACAGTGGATTGTAATGAAGTTACGTGTTTAACGTGGTTACGGTTCGTCCTCAACATTTTTACACCTTGTAACACTGTATGCGTAACTCAGTTACACATACAAGGTTCGGCTCTCACGTGTGTACCCACCTTACATTAACTGTCTTATCTCCAATGGTGATGTTTGTGGGCTTCAAGTCTTCCATTATTTTGTCTATGGTATTTTCAACATTCGCGTAGAGCTCTACCATGGAATTCATATTGGGGATTTAGGAACTTAGTGATATTATATAATGGATTTGCTTTACTCTCAGGTTCCCAGAGCATTAAAAAAAATTTTGAATTCATGATATTTAGTTAATTTGCTGAAGCTACCAGAATTCAAAGATTTACGTGGTTCACCGTGTTCTGAATGAACGAGAAGCAAGGCTTCATTAATTTTTAGCTCTTTCATCAGAAGGTTATCGGCTGTCAGCATCAGCCAGCCATTGATTAACTGTATATATTAGGGCTGTTGCCTTGTATAATAAGGCGCCCTATGAGGTAATGTTAGACTTGCGATAACCTTACGCTAAGTCGGTTGGTTATGCACTTCCATACTCATTGGAGTGTCTTAGGGTTTGTAGATCACTTACAAAGTCGGCATTATCTTCTTTGGTTATGACGACGATGTGTTAAACTCATGATGATTCGGCAATGATGTGAGGTTCTAGTAGAAAACACGAAGTATAAAAATACTTATATTCTCTGAGATTACATGGTGAAGATCAGGTAGAATTGTACAGGTCTTCTAATGACGATGGCTTGATTGCTTCTCCCAACGCTGATGGCTAATTCCACTCTGTTCTGACTACCATCTCGGTTACAAGTCATAAAGGAAGCAGACAGTAGCTCGAACATATGAACATACATACAAAATGAGACACATTACTAATCACGTAGGCCATTTGAATTATAGGTCGCGGTAGTTGTCTCAAGCAGGGAGCTTGGACTAATGTTTTCAAAACAAAGGAATGACCACAGGTGACGGCATGTTATCTTAGCCTACTTAAATGTATACGTCATCTTATCGTCTCTGGTCTGATCACATTCCTGCAAGCAATCTGGTTGACCTCTTTAGGTTTAGTTTTTTATATATATGGAGTAACATTCCATATTTTTATTATGTAATCACTTACATAAAAGCTCGGTCAGCTACCAAAACCAACCACTGAATATTACTCAAGCTTGACTTGCATTTGACTTATAGGAGTGTGATACAGACACTATGTGAATATATATAGATATATATAGAAAATACTTATAAGTAAAAAAAATTCATGGTGTACACAAATACAGATTCAAGTAATAAGATATAAAACCTAATATGCATATGATGGTATTCGTAAATAATTGTGATCACGTGATATATACTGATACAGTTTTTCACTTCATCTCTTTAAGATACATATGCTACAGAAAATACTAATGTACTCTGATAATCACATAGAATAAAGATTAACATGATAAAAATCATATTTTAACTGATAAAAATCTCATATATGAATTGATAAAAATTATTAATGTTTATGCTGATTGATTCATTGATTTTTATGCTAACTGTTATATATCTGCAGTTATTGGTAAGATAAAAGGTAACAGATTGATTATAGGCTACCTGATTTATTTATACATATGTATATGGATTCATATAATTATGATTAATATATGTGCACTTTAAATAGATTCCTAGTGCGTACACGCAAAGATATATTTCAGACTCTGTATTTATGATCATTTATATAAGATTCTAGTGCGTACACGCAAAAAGATATATTTCGACTCTTGTTATTTATGATCATTTTATATATCATGATTACATGAATTTACATTTATATATAGGATACATGACCGAGGTTATACTACTACACATTTAACTAGCGTTCGAACAACTTTTCGTCCATTACACAGTTCCAGACAACCACCTATAGCCAAATGAAATGGCCAATTCCAAATGGTTAAAACAAGGGGAAAATTGCCTGGTGGGGTCCAACGTTCTATTTCGGCCTCATACTTGTTCTCTGCATCCTAAGCCACACGAATACGTTTGCGATGAATAAAATCATCCCCAGCATGAGTCCTTCGCCAGCAACGTAGAGTTGAATATCCTTCTGGTCGTAATTGTCGGAAGTATGTCCCTTTTGTTGTCGATTTCCGACAGCCGCCGGAGCATTCCGCATTAAAACGAGATTAACGACGGGATAAGGGTGTCGGTCAAAGAAGTACAAGAAATAAGCTTGTTCACTTATGATGGTGCTTATTCCTTTCACATTGTAGGCGGTTGTTACTTGACTGCAGTCGTCCGCAGCAACGAACTATTTTTTTGAAGTTGCGATGTGAAACTCTCATACTGCAGGATACTGTAACCAGATTCCATTAATCAGCCTGCAAGTGAAATTATACTTGTCACAAGGGCAAAGTAAATTCAGACAACATCAAATACGGGGGGGAGAAAGCCATTAAGAACAGACTTAACCCACATGAATTCGCTGATATTTTATGGAATTCAAAAGAGTTAGCTGTACAAACTTTTTTATCCATGGCATTATAACAATAAGTGAACCTATCCAGGTCTCTGATGACTGTAAAAATATCCATAATTATAAAAAATAAACAGATATCAATACGAATCCCAAAGAAAATTCAATATTACTGGTAGTAAGTTACTAGACAAAGAAGTGGAAAACGGAGCTATTTGTAAGATTGCCAGGCAACATAAGAGTCAAAGAGAATTTTAATCATGATTCTGTATTTCTCTATGCTTACTGAAATTAAGTTGTGATAAAATCCGATCCTATGTGCCCCTAACAAAAGTTTCATATTCAAATTTCTCGCACGCATCCTCGGTTAATTTTTAAAACTTTATTAATAGGCAGGAGATGCAACGAAAGAACCCACTAGGTAACTAATTTCTATATAAACTTTGGGTTTTTCAAGAAATGTGACATTTTCCCATGAATGTGATTTACTTGAATTGTAATAGACTAATGTTGCAAGTAAATATTTCATATCCATGGCTTGATACTTCTAAATGTCCGTTTACCAATGTCATAAGCTGAATTATTGACTCTAATTGTCTATGAGGTTCAGAAAAAATAATTCATTTTGTTGTTATAGAAATTCTATTTGCTTATTTTGTTTATTAATTTTAAAATGATTGCGATTCCTTAACCAAGTTTGCATTGCAATGCGGATAAGAATAGGTTATGGCTATGTACGTCATCATGACTTATGAACCACATGTGAAGTTCATGAGCTAAGCATTCCATTCTCCAGCCAACCTGCTTTGCAAGCGCGAGACGACACATCCAGATGAAGCCTGTGCAAGCAGATTATTGAGGTTAAAAGGAACAATGATGAATGGGCAAACGCGCCATGCACCTTCTAGACTGATGACCTCATCACCAGCTTAAGAGTTACGTTACTTGCTGTAATAAATACGACTTTCGTATAAATTGGGTATTTTTATGGTTTTAATACTCCACCCACACGAGAAGAATGTCTGAAAAAAAAAAAAACAGTACCAAAATTGAACAATATATTAGTTTCATGTTGGAAATCTGCATGATTGTAAATAAATGTAATTATGTTAAATTAGACATTCCTTATTCAAACTAATGAAAAAAGGTTTGCATACAAATTCTTTATATATTATTTACCCTGTAAGATCCATATGGGATTATTCCATAGATATACATTTTCACTTCTAGACTTCCTGACTTTAAAATCTCTTTTATTTTATTTTATTTTAATTTATTTTTTTTTTTCATTGACTACGAATATAAATCACCGGGACAGACAATATGTCAGTAGGTTTTGATATGTGTTTGAACTTTTAGCTTATTTGTCATTACTAAAGCGTTAAGTTAGAGTTCAAATCTTTACGCATATATATTTGGATATTTAATTAACCTATGGTTACGTTTTGCTTACTGATTTTATCGTGATTCCTTTTTTGTTATTATTTGTAACCCTTCCGACTTCTTACGGAGTGTATTATATTGGCTCCACTTGTATCCATATTTATTTTATTGTTTATGTTTATTTATTTATATATTTTTTTATATATATATATTTGATAAATTAATGGTTGGCTTGAATATGTGGAAAAGTGTTCTAGCGGCGTACCGTATAAGGCTACTTGCGTTATTATCTCTATAGATACAAAATATGAATGATAAAGGTATTTAAAACTGCGAGAACCGCTATACGTAATCCAGTTCGGATCCAGTATCACGAATGTAACTCGTAAGAAATTACACTTTCTTATTTATCTCTTATTCTACCAAACCTATTGACTCTGGGTGATAAAATATAGTATTGGTTTTCTTAATGGAAAGGAATTCACACAACGAGTTAAGGAGATTATTGATTTACACCACCCGAGTCAGATTATCATGGGTTGAATTCTATGTTTACTGATTTAGCACTCATAAATATTCCTAGCGCACTCAATTGCGGTGTTTTTTTTTTTTTTTTTTTTTTTTAGTGCTATTAATTCTATATAAAGTATCAAGGCGACTATTAACACTAAGAGGTGTTTATTTCCTCTGTCAGACTCGTAACTCTGTTAATGATTCTACGTGTATTCTTTCAAGGATTGATTTGGCACGTGATAGGCCCTTAAACTGACAGGTGTCTTAGTGTGTCCCTTGCTTCCATGACACGTGTTACAATTAGTTATGTGCTTTTTATATCTGTAAGCATTGTAGGCCAGTAAAACAGTGATTTGGTTTTCTGTGACATAATAGAGAACCCTGGATGACGGAATGCAACCAGTTTAGGACGATTGGTATGAAAGAGATTATTACTACTACCTGGTCGTTAGTCACCTGCTGTGTTCTTCGGGTTTTCCTCGTCACGGACCTACATATAATATTACATTTGATTACATAATTCTGATACACATACTTTAAATATACTTTTGCTTTAGGGTTTCCGTTCGAAGTGTTTATTGTTTTGCTTAGCTGCTGACCCTGTTTCCGTTCGAAGTGTTTATTGTTTTCCTTAGCCGCTGACCCTGTTACCGTTCGAAGTGTTTCTTGTTTTGCTTATCGCTGTTGACTCTTGCTTTGTTCAGTTTGTAACAGTTCTGCGCTCCGACCCAGATATTCAATGCTCGCGATCTCTTGGGTTAATGAATTTTCTTGTTTAGATATGGTTTTAACAATAGGCACGGATGTTTCTATATTTTTTAGTCCAATTAATGGTTCTTTGCAGTATGGTGCGGGATTGCGGGATAATGCGTCAGCTATGATATTTGCTTTCCCAGGTAGATATCTTAACTTGGCTCCAAAACCTGAGTGATCATATGTCACCGAATTCCTTTGGGGCTGTGATTAAAGCCTTTGAAAAAACTCGGTAAGTGACTTTATGGTCAGTAAGGATTTTATCAGGGTAGCCGTAGATTATGAACTTAAAATGTACTAGTGAGTTAACGATACCTAGCCCTTCCTTGCCTATTACTGCATATTTACTTTCAGAGGGCTTTAGTTTACATGAATAAAAAGGTATAGGGAAGAACTGTTTATCATATTGCTGAAGTAGTACCCCTCTTACCCCTTGGTCTGAGGCATCTGTTGCAATAAAAAAAAAATTCTTTATTTAAATCAGGGATGTTTAGTTAGGTGAGCTGCATTATTCCGCTTTTAAGATATCGAACGCCTGTTGATGCTTTTTAGACCATAATAAATCTACGCCCTTCTTCGTAAGATCTGTTAAAGGAGCTGTCATGATTGAAGAGTTACATATTTACATACGATCGTAATAACCACTACAGTGCAAAAATGCTGTATCCCCTTTTTATGTTAATAGGTACCGGAAGTTATGAATAACCGACACCTTACCATGGACTACTTTAAGACCTTAACTATACACATAAACATGTTCGGTTTTTAAAAACTCACATTTAGATATTTTACTCTGAGATTATTTGTCTTTGTCTCTGTAGCACTAGCTCTAGTTTGTGTGAATGTACTTCTAAGGTATTAGAAAAGATTACAAGACCAACCATATAGGCATGTAGGGTATCCCCTAAAGGTCTCCAAACATTATATTGTAATTGGGGCGCAACGTAATCCGGAGGCATACATAAAAATTGATAATGTCCCCTGAGTGTGCTGAAAACGGTGTATGAGGTACAATCACTTAGGTAATGGTATCTGGTAAAAGCCTTTAAGTAAGTCCAAGCTGGTGAAAAATGTATTCTAACCTAACAGAGATAAGATGTCGTCGGTACATGGCACTGGAAACTATCGGGAGTCGTTTCCTTGTTTAAGCGACAGAAATCTATGCAGATACGCCAAGTCCGAACTTTTATGGCATGACGTTTGAGGGAAAAATTATATGGGCTTATTTGATTTCCTAATGACTCCTATTACTAACATTTTTCAACTTTGTCATTTATCTCTATTTTGAAATTTCATTGGGAGTCTATACGAAGGTACGTATATAGCTTTATGTTTGTCCTTAGACTGTATTTTGTTTTCAATGACATCCGTTTTTCTCCCAGAGATCACTCGCTAGTGGAGAAACTTCCTGGTATTCAGATAAAAGAAAAAATTCTGCTGAATCACCTCTGCTTGAATGACTTTACGGATATTACTTTAGATAGAGTATAAGAGAGATTCATCTACGACTGGTTGGGCATGATTAAAAATTAGCAATAATAAAAAATGCGATATTTATATGTATAGTTTTTGTGGATTACTAGATTAACTTGTTGCTGTGAGTCAACCGTGTATAGGGCTTTGTTCGGGGAAATCGTTATATTTCAGAGTGTCGGGAAGGATTAAAACTTCAGATCCCAGCAAAGTCTTTTTACACGCACTAAGACATTCGAGGGTGCATGCTTCTCGAGATTTTGCGTGCAAACTGCGACTGCGGTTGTGGGAGAATTCTGTTGGGTCACTTGAACAATGTTACGATTTATGAGACAAATGTGTAGTTCCTCTATATAAGTTATTATTTGATTAACTGTCTTTTTTTGTTCAAAACGGATTTTAATATGTTTGAAGGTTTATAGAATTTTCCTTTGATAAACACGCCTTATTTTGCAGGAGGTAAGATAATATTTTGTATACCCCTAGATGGATATCTTACAATTACACTAGATACAGATCAATGTTTTTTATAACTATAGAGGTATCTGTAAGCGCTCGCTTATCCGGACTTCTCATTAGGGAAGTTCGAACAACAGACGGTGAGTCCGTAATTACAGGATATTACGTGTACTAAAGGAATAAAACAAGATATTTTAATTTTTACGGCGCGTACAGTCGGGCTTAATCCACAACTACTTATAATAACTTATGTATTAAAAAAAACGAGAACCTGCTCTGATTACTTGATACGGTCGTGTGATTCATAGGGAAATTCCTTTTTAATTCAAAAAGGTATTGGCATGGAAAAAAAAGGTATGGTATAAATGATCCAACATCGTTTTTCCTCTCCGCTGAAGTCGCTTATGTGGAATGTGCTATGCTTTGAACACTCGGCAGATTTAACTGACCCTGACCGTTGACTAGATGACACAGTAACCGAGTTTGCTTAAGCACGATTTGTTTGATTCTGATATTTAGGGCTACTGTTTACCATCGCACGTATTGTTTGTTTTTAGGCATTCTGTTGTTGGTTACGTATAAAGCAACGAACGTATGAATGACGAACTATTAGGAATTGAGCGATTACTATTAAGACAAGTTATCTCTACTGCATTCAATATTAACTGTTTGTACTTGCTGTTGTTTACTTCATTCTTTGCTAAAATTTGAAATAGTGAGGGATCCTGGTCAGCGCATTTAGCCTAATGAAAGTTTTTTACAGACATGTTATTCCTTGCAATCCAGCTGTATTTTTAAAGTTAAGTTGAGTCATTGAGGTTCGATATTTTATATAACTCATAAAAATCAAGGCTAAAACTGCGATCGGGACTTTGCACAGGAGTCTTTTATTGTTTGACCCAAAATAGTGTTACCTCTAATTTATCCAGATTTGTATGGGTGTTCCACTTGTTTTTGTGTGTTTTCTAATCACTACGGTGCCTAACGACCCTATCCATGCATCTATATAAATACAGACATCCACTGCGTAAACGCATATTCACTGTTTAATATGATTTGTTACGTAAAGGATTAATAATCACCCAAAATGATAAAATTAACACAGTATATGATTATGATATTTCAGAAGAACTTCTGGAAACAGAAACTCAAAGATAAAAACTCGCAGTAGCGAAATCTCAATGATGTAGATAATTTCTGTAAAAAAGTAAGATTAAGAATGTCTCGTAACTTCAGCCACAGGAATAACGAAATTTGACCTGCAAAGGAATCACTCAGTTACTCCAAATGAATAAAAAATTGTACTTAGCTTGCTTTTGTGGGAAGTCACGGTGTTCCGATAACGACACACGGCCTTGGCCCTCCTTCTGTTTAGCGGATGACCTGATTTGGCTTGAGTTTCCCCCGTGCGCGTTGTTTGGATGATTCGAGCCCTTGACGATCCGATGCTGAAGACGCGTTCGGTTTATTTCTTGAAGTGCTGGAAACGCTCACTAAACGATGATACTGAGTTGCTTGAAGAATCTGTTGCTTTCGTTGTCGTTGACTTCTGATGATACATTTATTCGTTATTCTTCGGAAGACGTTGAAGAGTTCTTGTTGTTTTCTGAATTCGCTCACTGAACAATGATACTAAGTTGCTTGAAGAATCTGTTGCTTTCGTCGTCGTTGACTTCTGATATGATACATAATTCGTTATACTTCGGAAGACGTTGAAGAGTTCTTGTTGTTTTCTGAAGTCGCTCACTAAACGATGATACTAAGTTGCTTGAAGAATCTCTTGCTTTCGTCGTCGTTGACTTCTGATGCGATACATTATTCATTATTCTGGTTTTTCTTCGGAAGATGTTGTAGAGTTCTTCTGGTAGTCTGCCACCAATATTAGGGCTGTTGCCTTGTATAATAAGGCACCCTATGAGGTAATGTTAGACTTGCAATAATCTTACGTTAAGTCGGTTGGTTATGCACTTCCATACTCATTGGAGTGTCTTGGGGTTTGTAGATCACTTACAAAGTCGGTATTATCTTCTTTGGTTATGACGACGATGTGTTAAACTCATGATGATTCGGCAATGATGTGAGGTTCTAGTAGAAAACACGAAGTATAAAAATACTTACATTCTCTGAGATTACATGGTGAAGATCAGGTAGGATTGTACAGGTCTTCTAATGACGATGGCTTGATCGCTTCTCCCAACGATGATGGCTAATTCCACTCTGTTCTGACTAAAGGAAGCAGACAGTAGCTCGAACATATGAACATACATACAAAATGAGACACATTACTTATCACGTAGGCCGTTTGAATTATAGGTCGCGGTAGTTGTCTCAAGCAGGGAGCTTGGACTAATGTTTTCAAAACAATGACCACAGGTGACGGCATGTTATCTTAGCCTACTTAAATGTATACGTCATCTTATCGTCTCTGGTCTGATCACATTCCTGCAAGCAATCTGGTTGACCTCTTTAGGTTTAGTTTTTTATATATATGGAGTAACATTCCATATTTTATTATGTAATCACTTACATATATACTAATAGCTTACTTTTGTCTTGATGGGAAGCTTCAACTTGTCCACAGAAACGTGTGGGTTGTGTTGTTACAGCTGCCTGATTCATTCTCCAGTTTCGAAACGTGTTAGTACTCTTTGGGCCCTTTCACACTATGCGATTCTTGTCGGACCAAGATACGATTGCAGTGCCGGATCTAAATGCGACACAAAATTTCGCAAATCGTACATTTGTCCGACTGCCGTACAAAGTGATCCAATTTTTGACAAGCGCTTGCAGTCTGCTCTCAGCCTGTAGTGCTGACTAGATGGACAGGAGGAGAAAATTATTGTCTTTATTTATTACATTTGAGAACAAAGAAGAGAAAACCGAGAATTCACTGGGTACACCCTTTGAATACACGAAGGCACTTGCGTGGCGCATTTGCCACAATTTTCGAGGAGCTGAAGAGAGATAATGATAAATTTTTCAATTACTTCAGAATGTATAAAACAACCTTTGAGGAACTCTTGTCACGTCTACATGACCAGTTGCTAAAAGAAATAAGACAATCAGAGATGATATTTCGCCAGCACGACAACTGGCAGTTACCGTCAAGTAAGAGGAAATAATATGGACCTTTCCTTGTAAATTTGCTTTTCCATATAGAAATTAAATAGGAGAAATGAAAACAACTAGTGTTAGCTGAAACATCTCTATTTATCAAAAGTATAAACTGATATATCTATATAAAAAACTAAAATCTTTTACTTTGATATAAAAATTCCATATCTCTCTCTTTTTCATTAATTAATGTAAATAAAATGTAAGTGTTAACTATAAAAACTTCTCAAAAATCATATATATCAAATCAAAAGCTTTTAGTCCTCTTTTATATCAATAATCTGCCGATAACCTTCTAATAATTTCAGTATCAAAACGTATATGTAACCTAAATGAAAAAAAAAAAAACAGCAAATCATTTAGTTAATCATTTCTCATTAGTTTACTTAAGCTATCCATACCTGTAGTTCTTTCTTATTTACGAATAACACTATTGTTATTATTATTATTGTATGGTGTTTTTTCATTGCATGGAACCAGTGGTTATTCAGCAACGGGAATAACACTATTTATATTCCTCAAATGTTTTCAATACCCAATGCACCCGATCACCAGAAGCAGTGGAAGTCTACTGCTGTCGCACGTATATGCAGGAAAAAATCGCATAGTGTGAAGACACGTATTGAAGGCAATGGCCAACTGCAATCGCGTCTGGTTGCAGCACCGGACATGGCCAGTGGGGCCTGTCGGCTGTAATGCGATGCCGGACCGGCAAATTTGCCGGACCGACATAGTGTGAAAAGGTACATTAGAGATAATAATCGACTGCTAGTCGCATGTAGGTCCGACATCGTGTCGCATTTACGTACGACATAGTGTGAAAGGGCCCTTAGTATTTATATTATTAGTATTATTGGCACTTTGGTACTATTAGCAATTATGTTATTAGTATTATTGGCACTGTTATGATTGTTGATATTTGTGTTATTGGGGTTAGTATTTCCCCGAATCACCACGGTTTGTGAAGTTGGAACTGGGATTCTACTGCATCTGTCTGGTGTTGGTCTTAAATTGTATGAGCTATCTCTGACAGGGTCGAGTTATTCGTTAAAAGTAATTCGTTAATGGGTTTTGCATTTCCCCCCAAAAATTGTTCACGTATGCTACTCATCATTACACCATAGTATATAAAAATCATAAGTGAAATTGGCACAAAAGTACCACCAACAATTAGTCACACAAAATGATGCACAACACAGTATTTAAAAAAAAAATATATATATATATATATGTATGGTTCACTGTGCACAAAGTACCTAAAAAAAAATCATGCACTGTTAATTTTAAAGGTTTTATAGTAAACATATAAAAAATTCTTCATATAATACATATCATGTATATCATAAAAAATTCTTTATATAATACATATCATATATAATATATATATATATATATATATTATATATATATATATATATATATATATATATATATATATATATATATATATATATATATATATATATATATATATATATATAGAGCAGGTCAAGGAACTCATATTAACAAGTTGCAACGTTTCGCAGCCAACCAGCAGGCCTCATTTTCAAGCTACAAAGTAACAATATCTAATTAGTACACTAGAATTAAGCTACAAAATACACAATGTAAGGTACAATAAAACATTCACAGTTAAAAGTACAAATAAAGACCAACCGTTGAGTGTGAAGACAGAGGAAGCACCAACAAGAAACTTAAACCGTTCACGAGAGTTGAAGAGGTGTAGACGTGGTATGGGTGTTCAGTGAGGACCAGCTTTTTAATAAACAATGATTCATTAATTGTTAAAACCTTATGATGGGAAACTCTGCCCAAAACCCTAAAGTCCTGGTGCTGAAAAGAATACCTACATTTATCGGTATTATCCCTTGTGTTGGAAAATTCGGGATTCGAAAGCTTCGTGCCAGTTCTATGAAACTGACAGCTCTATGACTGTCGATTCGGACCTTGAGTAACCTATTTGTCGATCCAATATAAGTACCTCGATTACATCGAGGACAAGTAAATTTGTAAATAACACATGAGGTCATTAATGGGATCCAAATGGTCCTTGAAGCTGAAAAGGCTACGGATATTCAGTGGGTTTGTGGGTATAAATTTGGTTTTCATGGCCGGGAAACGACCAAATATCAAAGCTTGGAGTTCCATATAAAAAGTTGTATCGTGAATGAAAGGAAGGCTGGCATAGAAAGGTAATTAAGGAACGTGAGGAGTAGGATGACGTGGAACAAACATTATTTACAAAATCGGAGACATGCTTAAAGAACTACTGGGTTGGAAAGAAGTTGCTGTTAATATGTTTTTGCAAGAACGTGACTTCATTGTGAAAAGCTCGCCAACTGGAAGACAAAGCAAAGGCTCTTTGAAGCATCGTTAATAAGGCATTAATCTTTAAATCTAGAGAACAAAAACTCTAAAAATTTGTACCAAGACCAGTGAATGTCTTTTTTCTAAAAACGGAACTTGAGAGGCTTTTGAGAGGAGCGTGTAATTAAGATATCTAAAATAAAAAAAAATAAAAAATTGCAACTGATTGTTTGTTCGTGTTCAGTGGTGAATTTGATGTTAAGGTGAAATGAGTTCATGCAAGTTAGAAACCTCTCGGCGTCAAACCGACTTGTAAAGAGTGCAAACTTGTCTTCAACATATTTATAAAATAGTGGATGGTAACTTAAGGGACAAGAATCAAGCATTTGCTCTTCCAGCGAGCACATGAAGATACCGGCAAAGATGGTCCAAGAGGAGCCCATAGCCATGCCATCAATTTGCGAGTAAGAACAACCCTTATAAACAAAAACGGTGTCCCGCACCGCTAGATCTAAGTTTCCTAAACTCGTTCGTACAGAACCTGTTAAAATGAGACTCATCCGCAGGAAGAAGCTTGCTTAAAATAATATCAATAGTCCCAAATTTTCCAACATAAGGGATCATACCGATAAATGTAGGTATTCTATTCAGTACAAGGACATTAAGGTTTTGGGCAGAGCTTCCAATCACAAGGTTTTAACAATCGATGAATCTTTGTTTATTATAAAACTGGTCCCCTCACTGAACACCCATACCACGTCTACACCTCTTTACCTCTCGTGAACTGTTTACGTTTTTTGGTAGTCTTTCCTCTGTCTTCACACGCAACGGTTGGTCCTTATTTGTATTATTAACTGTGATTGTTTTATTGTACCTTACATTGTGTATTTTAATATTGTAGCTTAATTTTATTGTACTAACTAGATATTATTACTTTGTAACTTGAAAATGAGGCTTGCTGGTTGGCTTCTATATAATGCAACTTAATAAATAAATATGAGGTCCTTGACCTGTTGGTGTGCTTCCCCTGCCTTCGTTGTATAGTTGGGTTTAGAGAAACCTCTGCCTGTTAATATATATATATATATATATATATATAGAATATATATATATAATACTATATATATATATATATATATATATATATATATATTATATATATATATATACATATATATTTAAATATATATAGATATAATATTTTTATATATATTCTATATATATATTTATAATTATATATTTAAATTATTTACATATATATTTCTATAAATATAATTTACTAATAATTTATATTTTATTTATATTTATAATTAATATTATTTATATTTAAATATATCTATTATTTATTTAATTTTATATAATATTATATTTATATAATATATTTATTTATTTTATATTATATATATGTATATTTATATTGTTTATATTTATATTTTATATATTTATATTTATATATTGTATTTATATTTATTTATTTATATATTTAATTTATATTATTATTTATATTTATAAATATAATATTTAATTATTTAATTTAATATTATATTATAATTTATATATATATTTATACTATTTATAATTAATATATTATATAGTATTATAATATATATATATATATATATTTTTATATCTATTATTATATATTATATATATATTTATTATATATTTTTATATATATATATTTTAATTATATATTATATTATTTATATAATATATATATATATATAATTTATATATATAGTACTATATATTTATATATATTTATATTTATATATATATTTATATTTTATAGATTTATTTTATTTATATATATTTAATATATTTATATTTATATATTATATAGTTATATTTTATATATATATTTTATATTAGATAAATTTCTATATAATATATATTTTAATATATATATATATTTCTATATATATATATATATATATATATATATATATATATATATATATATCATATATATAATATATATTTATATAGTATATATATGATATCTATATTATTATAAATAATTTATATTTATAATAATATATTTACTATATTATAAATATATTTATTATATATATATATATTTTATATATATTTAAGTATATATATTTATAATTTATAATTTATTTATTATTATAACCATTTATTTATTTATATATATATTTAATTTATTATATAATACTTATATTTTATTTATATATATATATTATTATATTATAATTATATTTATTATTTATATAAAATTTCTATATAATATAATTTATAATATATATATATTTATATATATATATATATATATAATAATAATATAATAATTATATTAAATTTATTTATATTATATAATATATATATTTATATATATATATTATAATGATATTCCAGTCAGCAAGATATATAGACTTCAGGAGGGTCCTGATACACATGTTGTTTAAAAAGGCCATGTTTATTAACAGCAAAGAAACGTTTCGCACTACTCAGTGCATCATCAGTCTGTCAAAGGTAAAAGACAATAAAATACATTATTAACATAAAAAGGAATTCAAAAGGTAATTAAAATTTACAAGTTAAAACAATAAAAAGTAAAAGAGTATAAAAAAGTACATAAAACAGAAAACAAAAAGAGACTACCAAAAACACCAACCATCTATAAGCAGGAGAGAAGAGGGAGTGACATACAATGACGTCCAAGGCCAGGCGACAACTATGCCAGATACAAAGTTCCTGAGGAAGTATTACTATTGAGAGAGGGAACCAGTCTTTTAATATATAACGATTCTAAAGTTGTTAAGTGATCTGGGTCCCTTACATAACCAATTATTGAAAAGTGTTGTTTCAGGACTTCGGTTTTACATAATGCGCCATGATTTCTAATATTAGAAATTCTGGCTGCTTAATTCTTTGGCCAGTGCGAAAGCTAAAACCCAAATGGCTGCAATATCTGACCCGCAGTAACCTCCGTGTCGATCCAACTTAAGTAGCCCGGACATCCAGGGCATGTGAATTTATAAACCACATTGGATCGCATGAAGGACTGCAGGCGATCTTTGAAATTAAAAAATGATCCTATTGTACATGGGTTGTTAGAGATAGTTTACGTTAAGACAGGGGATTTCCTGTTCAATTATTCTTGTGAGATTTAAAGAGAATTTGGAGTCGGACATATACGGGATTGAGGCATAGAATAATTTTTTTGGGACATCAAAGTTGACTGTTGGAGGTTGTAAGAACTTTGTTAATAACTTATTGGTGATTTTATGAACTATATCTTGTGGATAGGAGTTTATCTTGAAAAAGTTGAATAAAAAGACTATTTCTTTGTGAAATATTTGCCAAGTTTGAAGAATATTTTAGAGCTCTATGGACCAAGGTGTAGATGGTATTAAGTTTGAAAGAATATTGACAGGAGCTATAGTAGTTATTGGCTAAGCCCGTATATGTCGCTTTCTATAAACAGAAGTAGTGAACTCAGAATTATGTCTCGTTACATTAATATCTAAAAATGGAAGACTACCTTCGCTCTCTACCTCCATGGTAAATTGAATGTTTGGATGAAGTTGATTAATATAATCCAAAAATAAAGAACATTGCCAAGAGTGCTGGAACAAGACAAAAGTGTCATCAACATATCTGCGATAAAAGGACGGTTTAAAATTATGATTACACTCGTTTAAAAATTTCATTTCAAGGTCAGACATAAAAAAGTTAGCAAAAATGGGGCCCAGAGGCGACCCCATGGCAACTCCATCGACCTGCGAATAGAGTTGCTTATTAAAAATGAACATTGAATCTTGCACTGCAAGTTCAAGTAGTTGTTTAAAGATTGATCTGTTAAAACCATGAAAAACTGTATCTTCGCTAATAAAAACCTTATCTAGAATAATATTGATCGTTTCATTAAGTGGGACATTAGTGAAAAGAGACTCTACATCAAAACTTACCATGTAATAGTCTCCATCTTGGTTGGTAATTTGCTGTTGGAACTCGTAACCATTTTTTAAAGAAAATTCATTGTTACTATATTCAGAAAGTAAACCGGCTAAAAATTTGGAGATAGAGAACGAAGGACTATTATAGGCAGCCATAATGGGTCTAAGAGGTATATTAGCCTAATATACCTCTTAGACCCATTATGGCTGCCTATAATAGTCCTTCGTTCTCTATCTCCAAATTTTTAGCCGGTTTACTTTCTGAATATAGTAACAATGAATTTTCTTTAAAAAATGGTTACGAGTTCCAACAGCAAATTACCAACCAAGATGGAGACTATTACATGGTAAGTTTTGATGTAGAGTCTCTTTTCACTAATGTCCCACTTAATGAAACGATCAATATTATTCTAGATAAGGTTTTTATTAGCGAAGATACAGTTTTTCATGGTTTTAACAGATCAATCTTTAAACAACTACTTGAACTTGCAGTGCAAGATTCAATGTTCATTTTTAATAAGCAACTCTATTCGCAGGTCGATGGAGTTGCCATGGGGTCGCCTCTGGGCCCCATTTTTGCTAACTTTTTTATGTCTGACCTTGAAATGAAATTTTTAAACGAGTGTAATCATAATTTTAAACCGTCCTTTTATCGCAGATATGTTGATGACACTTTTGTCTTGTTCCAGCACTCTTGGCAATGTTCTTTATTTTTGGATTATATTAATCAACTTCATCCAAACATTCAATTTACCATGGAGGTAGAGAGCGAAGGTAGTCTTCCATTTTTAGATATTAATGTAACGAGACAATTCTGAGTTCACTACTTCTGTTTATAGAAAGCGGACATATACGGGCTTAGCCAATAACTACTATAGCTCCTGTCAATATTCTTTCAAACTTAATACCATCTACACCTTGGTCCATAGAGCTCTAAAATATTCTTCAACTTGGCAAATATTTCACAAAGAAATAGTCTTTTTATTCAACTTTTTCAAGATAAACTCCTATCCACAAGATATAGTTCATAAAATCACCAATAAGTTATTAACAAAGTTCTTACAACCTCCAACAGTCAACTTTGATGTCCCAAAAAAATTATTCTATGCCTCAATCCCGTATATGTCCGACTCCAAATTCTCTTTAAATCTCACAAGAATAATTGAACAGGAAATCCCCTGTCTTAACGTAAAACTAATCTCTAACAACCCATGTACAATAGGATCATTTTTTAATTTCAAAGATCGCCTGCAGTCCTTCATGCGATCCAATGTGGTTTATAAATTCACATGCCCTGGATGTCCGGGCTCTTACGTTGGATCGACACGGAGGTTACTGCGGGTCAGATATTGCAGCCATTTGGGTTTTAGCTTTCGCACTGGCCAAAGAATTAAGCAGCCAGAATTTTCTAATATTAGAAATCATGCCGCATTATGTAAAACCGAAGTCCTGAACAAACACTTTTCAATAATTGGTTATGTAAGGGACCCAGATCACTTAACAACTTTAGAATCGTTATATATTAAAAGACTGGTTCCCTCTCTCAATAGTAATACTTCCTCAGGAACTTTGTATCTGGCATAGTTGTCGCCTGGCCTTGGACGTCATTTGTATGTCACTCCCTCTTCTCTCCTGCTTATAGATGGTTGGTGTTTTTGGTAGTCTCTTTTTGTTTTCTGTTTTAGTACTTTTTATACTCTTTTACTTTTTATTGTTTTAACTTGTAAATTTTAATTACCTTTTGAATTCTTTTTATGTTAATAATGTATTTTATTGTCTTTTACCTTTGACAGACTGATGATGCACTGAGTAGTGCGAAACGTTTCTTTGCTGTTAATAAACATGGCCTTTTAAACAACATGTGTACATGGACCCTCCTGAAGTCTATATATATTTATATATATATATTTATATAGATATATATATATATATATATATATATTTATATATATATATATATATATATATATATATTATATATATATATATATATATATATATATATATATATATATATATATATATATATATATATATATATTTATATATATATATATATATATTTATATATATATATATATATATATATATATATATATATATATATATATATATATATATATATATATATATATATATATATATATATATATATATATATATATATATATATATATATATATATATATATATATATATATATATATATTTATATATATATATATATATATATATATATATATATATATATATATATATATATATAATATATATTTATATATATATATATATATATATATATATATATATATATTATATATATATAATATATATATATATATATATATATATATATATATATATATATATATATATATATATATAATGATATATATATATATATATATATATATTTATATATATATCTATATATTTATATATATATATATATATGTAGTTATATAAATATAATATATATATATATATATATATATATATATATATATATATATTTTTATATTGTAATATTATATGTATATATATACACATACATACTACATATATATATATATATATATATATATATATATATATATATATATATATATATATATATATATATATATATATAATATATATACATATATAATTATATATAATATATAATGTATATATATAGTTATATTTATTATTATGTATTAGAAGGAGAAAGCATATGGAAGCAGTAAAAACCCACTGAAACTTGAAGTACTTTGATAATAATTAGTATATAGAAAAAAAATAATTATTATGTATTAGAAGGAGAAAGTATATGGAAGCAGTGAAAACCCACTGAAACTTAAAGTACTTTATTAACAATTAGTAAACACAAATTCAATCCACAAAACAGAACATAAACACAAATTATGGACGAGTTACGCAGAAGCAACGACCCTTCGGTTAGCAATTCTTCACAACCTACCCATCACCAATTATACTGCGGATTATCAACACGCTTCACATCAACTAAACATTATTCATATAAATAGTAACTCCAAAAAAGTTAGTGGCAACCACAGTTACATCGCACAAGAAAACCTCTTAATGGCTAAACAATACATTACCAAGTTCTCTTCTTTAGAAACTTGATACACGTTCACTTGTTTCCTGCGACCCCCCGAAATGCATCCTGTAGTGTCTTTATATACAAGAGACCTGCTAGACTGACATGGACCCAACAATACCACTTTACACAATCCTTGGCGACTGCCTCCTACGGCAAGCGCTACTGCCATCTGTTGTCTAGTGTTCACACTTCCTATGCACTAGAATATTCATTTTCTCAGCCCTTAGTTACATTTTATATGCAGTAAATCATATACATTTACAATGTATATTATATATATGTATGTATGTATATATCTATATATATACATACATACAATATATATATATATATATATATATATATATATGTATGTATGTATGTATGTAGTATGTATGTATGTATGTATATTAGTATATTAGTACTCTGTATTTACTATTCTGTATATATGTGTATACAGCACTGATATGTCAATTGTCGTGTCTTGAACCATTCAATTACAATTTACAATATATATATATATATATATATATAGATATTATGTATGTATGTAATGTTGTATATGTTATGGTTTATGTAATATAGTATATTAGTACTCTGTATTTACTATTCTGTATATATGTGTATACAGCACTGATATGTCAATTGTCGTGTCTTGAACCATTCAATTACAATTTAGGACAATTAACACAGTCTAGCCTATACATCACAACTTAAACCTTGGCATAAGCCAATACCAAAGATACCTATACCTCATAGGCCTAGGCTATTTTAGGCCTGTTGTTAGCTGGAATAGGCACTTTACGTCGGGGACGGCCGAATCTTCCTTAAGGTTTAAGGTTGAGGGAAAGGATGGCTCCCACGGATTTATAAAAAAAAAAAAAAAATATTTCTTCTTAATAGCAGGTGGATACATTGTGAAAGCAACTTATTCTTAGTTTTATTCCTTCCATTACTGTGAGAACCAGTACTGAGGGTCTTACACTGGACCCCTATACGTACTGGTTGACGTAAGACGACAATCTTGTTACACCGAATAGCTAGCCTGACTTTATATGCATAACGTAGGTGGAATTTAACTCAATGAGTAACACTTTCATAAATATATGGAATGAGTAACACTTTCATAAATATATGGAAGTCTAATTTTCATGTTAGCCCACGGTTGGGTGGTACATTGCAACCGGATACAAACTCAACATGGTGCAACGTACGTAACAGTACCAACACATTTCTTGGTATTTGGCAGTTACATCAAAGTAAAAATATGAAGGAACACTATTAATTGCTGTGGCTACATGTACATTATAAACTGGGACAAGTGCATACCTTTTTACAGGGAGAAATATGTAATTTCAAATTAGATATAAGGGGAACTGCATTCCTTTCCCCTCTTAATGTTTCCGTACTCGTCCCGAACAGAGCAATTTGAGCGCAACTATACCCTTGGTTACAGTTACATACTTAAGTACGCTCGATCATAAATGATCTCAACTTCGAGTTCTTAACGCTACATCTTGATAAAATGAAAACCAAATTTGTCAAGGGTACTACTGCCATAAATTTTAGATGAAAGTCTCTCTCTCTCTCTCTCTCTCTCTCTCTCTCTCTCTCTCTCTCTCTCTCTCTCTCTCTCTCTCTCTCTCTAACAATTTCCACAGGGTTGTCATTTACATTTAGTATTCCACTCGACACCAGTAGCAAGTTCTAATCATCATACAGGGAGCTAGCTATCAATGACAATATTAACAACCATGACATGATAATTAATAAGACAAATATATGGCCTAGACTCGGTATTACACTTATCTACACACTTGATAGTATTTTATAAACTAAATATTTCAAGTATTTTATAAAACAAGCATTCGAGTAAAAGAATTTTAATTGCCTGTAAGAATTACTGTCTCCGCAGGTATCTCTTTAGTTGTCTCCACATTCACAAGTCACATTGATCTACCCTCTCTCCAGGATATGTTCACTTTAGTGCGTCGATGTTGCATGCATTGCGTGAAGAGATCGATTTACTGAGTAATAGTGCGCAGACATTTTCATAAAAGGCCAACGTAAATATAATTACCAACTGATAGGTGATACTTATTATGGAGGTATAAAATATGATTTGCTCTTTGTTTTCCAGGTACCAGCAGTATGGAGTATATTCTTGGAGGAGCAGCGGCCGTTGTAGCTGCCCCTATTCTTTTGCCAGGTAAGAAAAAGATTAAAACCAGTAGAACATCCAACAGATCTACACTAAAATGTAGTCTTGAAGTCGGTGTTGATAAAATTATATTGCTTAACACCGCAAGAAGGCAGTTTTGCACAATAATTCAACTGCTGTGTGTGCAGTGTTTTAATAAGAAGAGCTGAGATACTAAAATATGCTCGAAGATGGACTATCCAACCAACTGTTGGATTTTGTCCTTTTTATAATTACAGCGCCCTCTTCTCGTTTTTTCACATATTGGAAATTTGTCATAAGCCCCATATTCAAATTAAGTTAAAATTAAGATGGTCTGATCCAGGAATCAGAATATCTTCATTTGTACATGCTTTATGAGTAGAGTTTGTGTGCTCTTACCAGCTTCTATTTCTATCTCTTCTGCGATCTGGTTCTATGTTTCATGTCATTATTCTTCTTAATTGGTAGTTCTGGATTAGTAGTGTCTACTCTCAGGAGTGATTTGAGAGACGAACGCCAGACTTTTTATTCCTTTACTATTGCAAAGAATACAAGTTAACAGTTACACAAGTTGCAAACTTAAGATTCAAATCTAAGTAATTTATGGCAGTCTTAAAATTTCTATCACGACAAGTGTATGGCTGTTGCCCGCTCTGCAGTCTCGCAAGCGTCCGGTGGCTGATGAGTTTCTTTGAATCTTAAATTTGACGTGCACACCAAAGCTCAATTCTCTCTCTAATTTCACTGTACCCTGATTATTCTCTTTTATGTTTTTATGCTACCATATGGAAACGAGTGAGAGATGTTTTGGCTCGGAGGAAAAGCACTGGCTATATGAATGTAACAGACGCACCTGGAGGCCTCTTGGTGTGGAGCATCAAAGCGGACGAAATCATGTCCGAATGGGGTATGCAATAATTGACGTTGATTAACCTGTAGAGGTAAAATACGTAATGTGTGAGTAAGTGATGCGTGATGGTAGGTGAGTGATTAGGAGAGTACCAGGATGAGAAGTGGATGGTGCGATTACGATAATTAAGTCCTGGTTAGTAGTACAAGTTTGCTAGAGGTTAAAATGTTAGTCTTCTGGGCAGAGGTCAAGCTGGCTACCTACTCAGGGTAGTTGCCAGGAGCACTGCAATTGAATGTGGCACTGTACCTAGGACACAGGCGCCAAGGAGAGCATGTGGCTCTCAGGTTACTTGGTGAATTTGGTGCATCCCTTCTTCTTCTTCTTCCTCCAGTGCCTGGCTACACCAGACCTTGGAGGTGACGGAGGCATCGACTCTGGGGAAAGGCCAGAAACACCCTACTTCGGCAGCTGCAGCAACTCACTCCGTCTGTTGCGACAGCTGTCGTAAGGGTGAAACACACACACACACACGTATATATATATATATATATATATATACATATATGTATGTATATATATAAATATATATATATATATATAATATATAATATATATATATATATATATATATATATTATATATTATACATATATATCTATATTATATTTTTAGATTTATATATTTATATATTTTTATATTTATATAAGGAGAGTCAAAATAACTCTCGTTTAAATAATAGGAGAGAACTCCTAACTGGCAACGAACCTACCTCTGAGTGGCATCATCACTTCGAATGTCGCCCCTGTAGCTAGCTGAAAATCAATAATTAAAACTCTAAGCGAATTCAGACTCCTGCTATTACAAAAATATGGTCTTTATTTCCCAATTAGCTAACATGAAAATGAAATCAAATGAATCAAAGAAAATCCCAGCGAAACTCATCAAATCACTATTACTCTCACGAATTCTTATTAGATAAGTTCCTAAATCACTATTACTCTTTCACGAATTTTTATTAGATAAGTTCCCCCTTATCTACTTCTGTCCGGCTATTCATTAGTCTATATCAATAACTGTCAACTCAAGTCTAGAGATTCCATCTGAAAATGAGAATATAATTATCAAACAATTGAATGTTAAAGTTAGTCAATAAATGAGTGTCGCATGCTAGTTCCCTTTCTCTAGAACTGAACTCAGTTTCCACACGCAACCAATATCAGGTAATGTCTGCTTATCACTCCACTCACAAGGGTTTATTTATTCCACCTATTTTGTCTTACAAACGCACGCTAACCCATTCTGTGCGTTTCTATTTTCCCATGTACATGATTAATCTAGCGCGCATGTACTTGATGTGAAGTGACCTTTCCTAGCGGTTGACCTCGTATCTCTGGAATGCGCTCGCATCTCGTTATTCTGCGACTGGCATGTTTTATACTTGTGTTTAATATATACACACTTACGCATCTAACCAGTGCCTTAAGATGGCTCGGCCGCCTACACGTGCACACCTGTCGAACGCAGCATTGGCTACTGGCATATACTAGTTCATAATGTCTTAAACTTGCCACATGATTCAGAACTTCTGCTGCTGTGGTTCTCCTACCCCGTCGGCTGCATCCAAATTTTGATGGTTCCTGCAACACACATTGAACATCATTATCTCTACCATAACGGCAATCACTGGAACTGTGTAGCGTTCGGCGAAGGAAAATTCACCTCCAGTGTAGGCGGAATGTTTACCGCCATGTAGTGCCCCTGTAGGTGTGTGTCCTAACAGCCTCATTGATAAACTGTAGATTCGCCAGTTTCCATTAAAGGAACTGTAGCGGCTTCCTCGTTGCTGGACTTTAAATATTTGGCGACTCCCATGCAAATGCGTCTTGCAGGCTCCTGATTTGTCCCAGAATTTTCCTGAGACGACCCATCGGCGATAAATTGTCCCTGCAATGGCGACCTGTGACCTCGTCGCAACACCCGTTGCAGTAGATCCCAAGTTGTTTTCATTGTCACCACTCATGTGAGCTTGGGAATTCTCTAGTGTCATTGTGTGTCCGTGTTTCGTCGTCAGTAGGGTTCTAACTGACTCCTCGACAAGTCTACATGATATTAAAAAAAATAGTCTTGCTTCAACACACGAATCTGTCATGAACTAACATACCCAATCTCATAGTCAATTGTTGAAGACAAATTCCTCACTAAAATAAATATGGTCTGTATCTATTGACCCCCTCCCCCCCCTTTTAAAAAAAAAAAATAAAAAGCTTACTAGGAAAATCTTTATCACTATTTGACCACTCATTATTAACCCCGTATCTGACAAGTGTACTGTCAAAACCCCCATAATGTTTACACAGCAAAACCCCTGTAGTTTATACAGCTAACTTCCATCAAACATAATGTTGAATATCCCTTCTATCTTTGTAACTCAAGAAAATTCTACCTCCTCTCTATAATAGAAATCCAATGTAAAAGTTACCATAAAAACCACTTAATCCCGATTACAAGTTTCCCTTAAAAAAAAAAATAATAATTCAACTCTTTGCCCATTACAAAATGTAGTTGTATCACCATCTAAATTGCTGCTGCATCATATCAGTATCATTCCACAGCATTGTCAGCACCAAACCACCTGTTTATTCAACATGTCCTCAAATTGCACCATCAACTTGTCTAGTCAGACTCAAATCCCGAAATCATCATTCCTTAAATTGGCCCCAAATCTTCCTTTAATCCTCGCTGAGAATCCTCGATAAATCTTCACTGATACCACAGAACCACATTAAACCTTAAAATTATCCTCAGGACATCCTCATTGTTACCACAAAAGTACCCAAAATTGTCCTAAAAAAAATCCTGTTATATAACTATCAATATAAAATATACCACAATAGGCTAAATCCTAAGCCATTTAAACACTGCCAAATATACCTCAAAGTAAACTATTTGTGATACTGCCACATGTATATAACCCCCAAGAAATCACCTCGTTGGGATATAAAACCACAGGAAACCACAATCCACAAATTACATATACACAACATACTACATACCGTCAAATATAACCAAACCACTGGTGAATATAACCTCATAGAATACATCTTACCAGGTGAAACGTAAAACCGCAATGCACCAGTACCACCCCCCAAGAGCCATAATGCCACAAAGAACCACAGTCACCACTCCATTGGCTCATAAAACCACAGATCACCACCAAAATCAGAGCCACCAAAAATTTAACATCGAAATAACCACCAGAAATCATCCCCCCCCCCAAAAAAAAAAAAAAAAAAAAATCACCACCACCAGGAATTCCCAAATAACCAAAAATTATCACCAGGTATCATCATTCTGTTGATGACCAAAAGTCATCAACAGAAGAATTCCTTATATTTTTCAACTGCACAGTATTTGCCCACATTGTCCACCCCATTTTTCCATTATTAAAATAATTACCTTGGGTTTTTTCAACAAATTGCCACAGTTGTGATCATATTTCGTCATCCATTTGCAAAATCTAAAGAAAATGCAACTGCACAGTGTCTCCTTTTTATCATTTTCCTGTCCTCTTCATCTTTGATATATATGTCGATTTCGACCAACTTTTCTTTTCATCTAAGACCACAAATCTGCTTCCTTTCTTTTCTTTGATAACTCTAGAGGACCCTCAAACTTTGGACCGAACTTGTAATTTAGTTCATTTCTCACATTGATTTTTAGGAATACATTATCTCCAATGGCAATTTTAACATATAATGATTTCTCATTGCTTCTTTCCACCATTTCTCGGGTCTTGCCCTCGAGATTATGGATGAGACAAGCATGTCTCTCCTTTGCTGTGGAAATTAATGCTTCAATTGTATCTTCCATGATGGGCTATTGTTAGCAAATTAAATGTGCCTCACGCTTGGCAACCAAACAATGCTTCAAATTGGGACATTTTAATCGTGATTTGCTTCAAATTGAGACATTTTAGTGGAATCACTGACCATAGTAGTATTAATGTTAGTCTAACTATATCAATATATCTATCCCAGAGTCTAACTTTATCAAGTATCTATCCCAGTTTCTATTGTTTTCTCCTATAGTCTTCCTGAGAGTTTCGAGCACTTTCCTGTTGGCTCGATCACATAACCCCATTAGCTTCAGGTCTGTATGGAATTAGTACTTTCTGTGTCCCCATGACTTCTGCTAAACAATCTAAAGTCCTGTTTACAAAATCTCTACCATTAGCGGTCAACAAAACCTCGCGTGAGCCATATCTGCAGATGACCCCATTGAAAAATGCTACAGCTACTTCTTTGGCCGTTTTATGCTTAAGTGGAAAAATTTCTACTGTCCTTGTTAGTTCATCTATTATTACTGACATATACCTATTTGCGGATCTTGTTTCACAATAATTTCCTAAGATATTCATATGTATTCTCTGTAAAGGTCAACTTGGTATCGGATATGACCCTAATTTGCAAGAAGTTACCCTTGTGGATTTGCAAGCATTGCACACTGTACACGTTTTCACAAAAATTTCCACATCTTTCCACATACTTTTCCAAATATACTTATTACACAACTCATTATATGTTATTTCTACCCCCAAATGTGGACAACCAAACCTGCAATGTACTATATCTAAAACTACTGAAATTAGGACTTTTGGAATCATGGTCTTGTGTCATGTCTCCTTTACTTTCACTAGTCCTTAATTTATATTTAATTTTCCTGACCGACAAATTACCTTCTAAATTCTAAACCTGAAAAGGTAACTTATAACCTTTCCTGACTGATTCCCCTCGGAGGAACGCTTTAGTGTCTGCCAAAATTTCATCCTCATCTTGCCTTTGCTCTATGAGACTTATATCCCATTGTATAGAATCACTAGTAACTACCCCAACTTGAAATCCTTAGTATCAACGTATCATAAAAACTACTAAGGGCATCTGCGACTACATTTAACTTGCTTTCTATATATTAGAGCTTTGCATCAAAGTCCCTGATAGTTAAGAGAACCATGAAGCTCTTTTGGATGACAGATCAGGTTTATTAAAAAGATCCAATAATGGCTTGTGGTCTGGAAGAACTTCTACTTCATTCCCCATTAGTAACATTTTAAAATGAACTGAACTTGATACTATTGCAAAGGCTTCTTTGTCTACGGTAGCCATTAGTCTTTCATTGCTGCCCTTGTCCTAAATTTCCTACTATAGAAGGCTATAGGATGGAGCCTCCCATCAAATTTTTGCATAAGGCAAGCACCTATACCCACCTGACTGGCATCAGTCACTAATGTTAATGGTTCACTGAAATCGGGAAATTTTAGAACCGGGGATTCATTAATATGTCCTTAAGTTTCTGAAAAGCTACTTGTTGCAGTTCTCCCAAATGAAATTGAATGTCTTCCCGCAACATTGCTGTTAAAGGAGCTGCAATGTTAGAAAGCCCTTTCAAGAAACGGCGGAAATATCTCGCCATTCCCAGGAATGGTGTAATTTGTCTTTTTGACCTCGGGATAGGAATATCTGCAATTGCTTTGACTTTTTCGTCATTTACTCTGACTCCCTCTTTAGATATGACATGACTTGAATATGTAATGGTTCTTCAAAAAGGAACACTTAGCTAGCTTAATTTTTCAATCCTGCTAACCCAAGTCTCCAAAGTACTTCCTTAAGCACTTCTATGTGGTGCTCGATCGAGTCTGTTGCAATTAATATATCTTCCATGTACACAAAAACATTTTACCCAGTAACCCGTGCAAAACTGTGCTTACTAACCTCGTAAAAGTCATAGGACTACCTGACAAACCAAAAGGCATCTCCGTAAATTCTTAGTGTCCCTTGGGCACTGGAAAAAGCCAGTATATTCCTTGCTATTTTCGCTAAGAGGGACCTGCCGTGTTCTAACGTTTAAAATCGACGCATACTCGGACAGAACCGTCCTTTTTCAGGCATCGCTAACAGAGGAAAGTTGTATGGAGACACACTGGGTCTAATAATTCCTTCCTCTTCCCATTTACTGACCTTTTTCTCTACCTGTTCTATGCATTAGCTAAATGTTCTCTAAATATTTTCTTCCTTGATTGCATTTTCTGCCTCTGAAACCGTCGGTTTTCCCCCTCTACATAGCCACTGAACCTATCACTACTCCATTCTTGGAGGTCTACCACATAAGTGTTCTTCTGATATTTCCTAACTGTATCGTTACAGTTCAATAATTCCAACCATGTAACACCAGTGTTTAATAATTCCTTCCTCTTCCCATTTACTGACCTTTTTCTCTACCTGTTCTATGCATTAGCTAAATGTTCTCTAAATATTTTCTTCCTTGATTGCATTTCTGCCTCTGAAAACTCGGTTTTCCCCTCTACAATAGCCACTGAACCACTATCACTACTCTATTCTTGGAGGTCTACCACATAAGTGTTCTTCTGATATTTCCTAACTGTATCGTTACAGTTCAATAATTCCAACCATGTAACACCAGTGTTTAATACGCTTTTCATCAATACGATGCTAATAACCCCTCTTAGTTTCTTGCTACCCTCAATTACACATACTTCCCTGGGCTTTTTCACTTCCCTCAGTCTGACTTTTACCATAGTCTTTGTACCTGGATTTAAAATAACATCCCCTGATAGAACACCCTGTTCCACGTCCCCATAAATATCACCACCCGTAGTTCTCATTGCATCCACCAGGACCCCATTGTTAGTATCAGTATCAACATTATTATTAGTATCACCACCCATACCACCATTGTTAAAACCACCAAAGTTGTCACCACCTTGGCCCTCAATATCCCATTTATCATCATCACCGACATCCCCGCCACTGTTTCCCATATCACCAGTGTGGGATCCGATGTTACCACTCCCTATATCATTGGTATCATTACCATTATCACCACCAAAAGCATCCCCATTTTCACTGTTACCCATATTAATCTCGGTATCCTTAGTTCCACTTGTATCCTCATATGGGATAAAAACGCCTGGTATTCCAACTGTTATACCACTAACACCTGTATGGACCGATATCCTGTGTCTCTTACATGCAGGATGGCCCAGTAAAAGTTTGTTGCCCAGTGCAACCCCATTTATCACCAAAAATGGTTCTATTAACACTACCACCCACCAAGAGTAAATCATATTTTTATAAAACCTAGGGTATTTAATCTATGGGCTTGCACATCACACACCGTCTGGCCCTTTGCCCTCAGTTTCTGAGATGGACAAGCCTGCCAAAAGTGATCAGCACTTTTGCATATTCCACAATATTTGACTCTACATACTTTCTTTGTGTACCCCGGTTTATTACAATTGTAGCAACGCAACTGCTGTTGCCCTTGATAGATCGATCCTCTCTTATATTCCACTTTTGCACACAAACGAGGAGAAGGAAAATCTGAGTCTCTATCATCATATTTCTTGGACAGGTCCTATTAAAAAATGTACTATCTACCGTGGGACATTTGGACATATGTTTCTGAATTTGGGAATAAATCAATTCCTCATTTCATCAAAACTAACTAGGATGGCATCCGGGACGTCGTGCAGAAGCTGAGAAAAATGTATTAATTTGTGTAAGATATGATTCCCATTTACCCATGTGGACCTTTCCAATTTCTGTATCCATTTCTCCCGCCAAGTCAAAAAGTTTTGAGCTATGCTCAATAAGGCTTGTTGTCCCTTTCCTAATCTTGTACATTCCTCTTAAATCCCTCTCCTTATCTCTGTATTCCTTTGTTCCCTATGCATTGGAAACTACGGCATCTGAATGGCAAATCCCCTTTATTGAAATCTAACAAGGATTTTGACTCTGTGAATGCCTCTGCATCCTTTTTAATTCCCTTGGCATTTAAGTAGTTATTCACTCCCTCAATAAAAATTTGCACTAGTTGGGATAGAACGCCATCAACAATGCCTCGAAAAGGGCCGACTCCTGCATTTGTTAGTTATCTTATGCACCAAAGTTTGACTGTTACCTGCTTTGGCCATTTTGCCTTCCTCAGAGAAACTTAAACTTTTATAATTCAGGATTTGCCCCGAAGCTTAAACTATTATAATTCAGGATTTGCCCCGACCTCAATAACATCGATTTATTTATCCCCACACAAGCCACCAACACTGAAGTAATGAAGTATCATTCACCAATAAAAGAAAATTGCATGCACCAATTCCCAATAAACCATTACTGTTCCGAGTTACTGCTTCTCAGATTCAAGGTCAATCAGCTGATCCAATGTTTGTCACTATGCCCAACAGAAAACAGGAAAGAGCAAGAGAAAGAAAACGTACTGCCGTCCTTCCGTCTGAGAAGATTTGCTGAGCTTGGCGCAGCCCATTCTATCAGCAGTCTCTTTCTCATGCTCACATAGAAAAATGAAACATGTCCTACTACTTTTTCCCATGCATTGCACTTACGACAAACCCCTAATGTCCGATGAATTCTGCAGGGACACCAAAATGAAATGCACTTTTGAGCAAATTGTTAACACCATCAAAAAATAAAAAACCCGGTAAAACAAACATAAACTTTAACACTTATGTCCTCGTAGGTTGCGACACGCCAACACGAAGTTATTTGCTCTTGCCTTAACATGTAATATTTAGTTACACTTGCAACCATGTGCAATTAATTCCCGTTATCATTTTATCACTCCCCTCCCCTTAAGACACGTCCTATACTTAGCACTATCCAACAGCACTGCCAACTACCCGGCTGACACCCGAATTCTGTTGACTACAACTTAAAACCCCCTTTTGTCTGCAATAGAGAGTGGGTTGCCAAATATGCATAATTATAACCACTTTTCCCTAACATATACCTAATCTATCTAACCCTAGTCTCTCCAGAATCTCTCCAGAAATGTAATCTATAGGCTTGCATGCCTTTTAACCACGGCCACCACTATAACAAGAGTCAAAATGACCCTCGTTTAAATAATTGGAGAGAACTCCTAACTGAAAACGAACCTATTTCTCAGTGTCCTAGTCTCTTAGAATGCTGCCCCTGAAGCTAGCTGAAAATCTATTATTAAAACTCTAGGCAAATTCAAACTCCAGCTATTACAAAAATATAGTCTTTATTTCCCAAATAGCTAACATGAAAATGAAATAAAATGAGCCAAAGAAAATCCCAAAGAAACTCATCAAATCACTATTACTCTTTCACAAATTCATATTGCATATGTTCCCCCTTATCTACTTCTGTCCAGATATTCATTAGTCTTTATCAATAACTGTCAACACAAGTCTTGAGAATCCATTTTTTAAATGGTGGCTTCGAATCCATCTGAAAATGAGAATATAATTATCAAACAATGAAATGTTAAAGTTCATTAATAAATGAGTGTCGCATCTAACTTCCCTTTCTCTAGAAACTGAACTAAATGTCACTACAAAAAAGGTATAACTTTACAAAGTCTTTTTCACTTTACCTTTTCCGATGGATCTTAACGCCTTCCTCTACGGTATGTTTCCACACGCAATCAATGTCAGTAATGTCTGCTTAATCACTCACTTGGGGTTTTTATTCCATCTATTTCGTCTTACAAACATACATATGTACGCTGACCAACAGATGTACAGATACACGTATGCTACTAAACACACAAACGCGCACACACTAGTGTATTCAGTGAGTTTTCATTTTCTCATGTACATGTTTAATCTAGCGCACGTATTTGGCAATCTGAAGTGACTTGAAGTAAGCTTTCCTAACGGTTTATCTCGTATCTCGCATCTCATCATCCCGCGACTGACAGGTTTTCGATTTTGTGTCTCAAATCAGCATCTTGAGGAATCCACTGTTTTGCACCTGTCTCTAGCCAGCGAGTACTAAGGTTATCAAACCCATTTATTTGATTATATATCAAATTATGCATCTAATATATATATATATATATATATATATATATATATATATATATATATATATATATATATATATATATATATATATATATATATATACACATACATACATACATACATACATATATATACATATACATACATACATACATACATATATATATATGTATATTTAATATATATATATATATATATACATATACATATACATATACATCATACATACATTTCATACCATATATATACTATACATACCATATATATACATACATACATACATTCATATACCATACACTATATACATATATACATACATTCATATATACATGTACATACATACATACATACATATATATATATATATATATATATATTATATATATATATATATATATATATATATATATATATATATATATATATATATATAATATATATATATATATAAAGGTTTTTTGCCACGAAGGAAAAAATGAAAAAGCGAGATAGCCAAGTACTTT
The DNA here is from genome assembly GCF_015104395.2 of Macrobrachium nipponense. Taxonomy (NCBI): domain Eukaryota; kingdom Metazoa; phylum Arthropoda; class Malacostraca; order Decapoda; family Palaemonidae; genus Macrobrachium; species Macrobrachium nipponense. The sequence continues at coordinate 45,695,086 of NC_087213.1, forward strand.
CGGTCCTGTTCGGGCCCTTTACTGAGGCAAACTGATTTTACAAAGAACAACATAGTCAAAAGAAGGCTTAATATACAAACTGACACTACCAGATTAGCCATAAGGGCGATTTTCACTCTACAGAAAGGAGGAGTCGCCAGAGGCTAGCCACACCTTGAAGGATACCGCAGTAAACAAGTGATTCTTCCAGAAAACAGTACATTTTGAAAAAAACACTGGAGCATATACAATTTAATATGAATTTTTACACAAATTTTCCCAACAAAAATTATTATTAATGAAAAGACGAAAGAAAATATAAATTATATATATATCGAGCAAGAGAAAGAGGGAGAGAGAATATCGAACCATAGAGAGAGATAGAGAGTAGAGAGAGAGAGTGAGATGAGAGAGAGAGAGAGAGAGAGAGAGAGAGAGAGAAATAATAACTATATACATGTGGGACTAATTTATTAGTTGTTCATTTATTTTGAGGTCCTTCATAAACATCTTACAAATATATGGGTCCAAATGGTACATTCCCAGACTAAGATTTAGGTTGTTTTTTATTAGTGATTTGTATAATTGCCGATTCCAGTAAATTCTTGAAACATAATCAAATAGAATCTAGCAATTACCGAGGTATCACCCCCAATTAATACAATGAGATTTTTTTCAACTCAGATGGATAAACGTGCATTTGAAGTCTGGGCTGTTCTAACTGAATACATATGTTGCTTTATACGTACACATAAATTTTTACTTGACTGACCTATTGACTCTGTGCTAGAATATTTAAGTAATGAACTTGTACTGCATGAATTGCCTATGTCCATTAGTCACATAATATCCTTAATTAAGTTATGTATTTGTGATTGCAGATTTATTTTTAATGGAGAATATTACCAACAAATATTTGGTATGGCCATGGGTAACCCTTTATCACCTCTCCTTTCAAACTTATATATGGAATTTTTTGAGAGACAACACCTCCCGAATATAACTAATCCCCTTAAAATGGTACCGATATGTCGATGATATCTTAGTAGTCTTACCTGGTGGTATCGATGTAAATGATTTACTGTCTAAATTGAATAATTTAGTGCCATCCATAAAATTCACTGTTGAAATTGAAAATAACAATGTCATCCCTTTCCTAGATGTATTAATACATAGAGAATCTTTCCAATGCAAATTCAGTATTTATAGAAAACCCACAAATAATTTAACATATGTACATTTTTATTCTGGCCACCATCTTAATATTAAAATTTCAATTTTTCCTTCTATGTTCCTACGCGCTTTGCGTATCACGCGTCCACAATATCTGGACCAAGAAATAGAATACATAAAAAAGATTGGAAACGATCTCTGCTACCCACCTCATTTAATTGATTTATGTTATCAAAAAGCTCACAAAAAGTTTTATAATGTTGCTATTAATGAAAAAGAAATGCCTAAAAATGTACTTAGCGTACCTTATTTTCGTGGATTTGAAAACATAAAATCAATATTTAAATCGTTTAATGTTAATGTAGTGTTCTCTTATAACAATGCCATTAAAGATATGTTAATTAAGAATAGTCCCGTAACAAATAACATCATTTACAAAATTCCTTGTAAGGATTGCCCTTCGTTTTACGTTGGTCAGTCAAGTAAAAATTTATGTGTACGTATAAAGCAACATATATATTCAGTTAGAACAACCCAGACTTCAAATGCACTGTTTATCCATCTGAGTGAAAAATCTCATTGTATTAATTGGGGTGATACCTCTGTAATTGCTAGATCTAATGATTATGTTTCAAGAAATTTACTGGAATCGGCAATTATACAAATCACTAATAAAAACAACCTAAATCTTAGTCTGGGAATGTACCATTTGGACCCATATATTTGTAAGATGTTTATGAAAGACCTCAAAATAAATGAACAACTAATAAATTAGTCCCACATGTATATAGTTATTATTTCTTTCTCTCTCTCTCTGTCTTTCTCTCTCTCTCTCTGGTTCGATATTCTCTCTCCCTCTTTCTCTTGCTCGATATATATATATTTATATTTTCTTTCGTCTTTTCATTAATAATAATTTTTGTTGGGAAAATTTGTGTAAAATTCATGATTGTATATGCTCCAGTGTTTTTTTCAAAATGTACTGTTTTCTGGAAGAATCACTTGTTTACTGTGGGTATCCTTCAAGGTGTGGCTAGCCTCTGGCGACTCCTCCTTTCTGTAGAGTGAAAATCGCCCTTATGGCTAATCTGGTAGTGTCAGTTTGTATATTAAGCCTTCTTTTGACTATGTTGTTCTTTGTAAAATCAGTTTGCCTCAGTAAAGGGCCCGAACAGGACCGAAAGTACTTGGCTATCTCGCTTTTTCATTTTTTTCCTTTGTGGCAAAAAAACCTTTATTTATACATAGCATCACGTTTTATATACTTCGTGATCAAGTTATTCATATATATATATATATATATATATATATATATATATATATATAAAATACACACACACACACACAGCATATTCGTACACACTTTGGGTGCAGCACTGTGTCGTAATGGTATCACGAAGACAAACACGCTATGGATAATTGAAAAGGGTTGCCCTTCAAAAACAGGAAATGCACAGAAGGCTAGCATAACATTTTATGTGACATTAAGGCCTCCAACGATTCCAACTAACGACACGACAGTGAGGCAGTTCTAAAGAGGGCATGATGGCTTTCGGGGCCTTAAACAATATTTTGAAAAGGGGCCCCGAACAAAACATGTACTAGAAAGACCACTACAGGAACAAACTACCGAAGAAGCCGAAATCAGTCGAGTTCTTTCCTTAAGGGAGGTGATTTGTGAACTGCACAAACAAACCCACTGTTCAACACCTGCATTTAACAAAGGCAACGGGAGAAGACGCAAATAAACAACTCGGCCTTCGTATATGAAAAAGAAGGAATCAAATTTTACTGATGAGTACCAATAAGCCCCTTATCGAAGCAAAAAGTCAGTAATATATATATATATATAAATTAATATATATATACTATATAGATATATATATATATAATATATAAAATACTATATATATATATATATATATATATATATATTACATATATATATATATATATATATATATACATACATACATACATACATACACACACACACACATATATATAATATACATGTGTATGTACATGTACGTGTACACACACATATATATATACACACACACACGTAAAAAGTCAGTGTATGATAGATTTGTTGACGGATTTGTAAAGAATTAGCAGGATTGAGGAATTGACTCGTCAGACACATCGAAAAAAAAATATAATAATAAAACGGATTACTCTAGTTTACTGTTTCCCCTCCAGGTTTGGTTTCTTGTGGTTGTTTTTTAGGGTAATGTAAAATAGCTAAAATGTAGCCAGTCAGGTTTGAAATAAAAACGTCTTACAGTACTATAAAAGACTACTTTAAAAGGTCCATATAGTCGTTATAGAACTGAATTTGCACAATGCTTAATGTGCTTAACAAATATTTTGTCTGTTTCCAGCTATGGGATTTACAGCCTTCGGAGGTGTTTTAGCCCCGTTGCTTCCTTCTCAGATGGTGGCCTTAGCACCAGTATTATCTGGAGGAGGTGTGCCTGCTGGTGGTATGGTGAGTAATTTGATCTGTATATTTTGAAGGTGACCTTTCCAAAACCGACATTCATGTAAAAACGGTTGTCATTATTTTCCTGTCTAAAAATTTAAACACTTATGAGGTTGAAATGAAATATATGTTTGTAAAATAAATACATTTTTCACAAACTTCTTGATATGCATTTTATGGCTCCACTCACACCAGTTGAATACATCATCCAAGGAGAGGAGACCCATTGTGCATGCTCAGTTTTCACTCCACTGGCCCCAAAGTAGATGGAGGAGGTGTCATTCCTATGTGCCAACCACCAGCTGAAAGATTTATGGCTATTTGATATGTGGAGAACCGATTTTTAATGTAAAACACATGAACCCATAAATCTTAAAGTAGTTCAAGTTCCAGTTTAGGAGAGGGGACAATGCAGAATACCCGTGGGAGAGAAGAATAGGTCAAAGTGTAAGAATGCCAATCCTTCACAGTGACAGGTTGAGTAACAACAACAACAACAACAACACACACACACACACACACACACACACACACACACACACACACACACACACACACACACACACACACACACACACACTCTGCCTCTCACAGGTCTAAGGGATGCTCTTAATGGCTTGAATAGCTTACCCTGATCCTGACGCTACCCTGATGAAACTGACAATGTACGGGTCACCGGCTAATTCACAAACGGTTTGAATAGTCTAAATCTCAAAAGTGTTGCTCTAAATCTGAAAAGCAATTTCTTGAGTGTCATTTAACCTTTAAAGGCTTTATGAGAGTGTGTGTATTTATATAGGTAGCAATTTCTTCAGTGTCATTTAACCTTTAAAAGTTTAATAGCAATTCCTTGAGTGTCATTTAACCTTTAAAAAGGTTTAGGAGAGTGTGTGTGTATTTATATAGGTAGCAATTTCTTGGGTGTCATTTAACCTTTAAAAGGGTTCTGTTTATTCATGTAGCAAAATTTCTTGAGGTTTAGGTACGTTCACGCCAAATTTGTAAATTATCTTTATCGAAAGTAAAATGAGAATTTAACATCACTTATTTGGAGGAAGTCGTACAATTGGTCTAGTATGTATCCACCCATCACAAGAATGGGATTACAAAATACCAAACCTAAATAAGTGCTGTTTCTACAGTATGAAGGCAAACGACGCTTGTATCTATACAGGTAAAAATAAGTAATCCGTGAAGAGGAGTGCTAAAATCACATCTATACAAGGAAGCAGATCGTCCTTCCAAAAATTAGGTGAGCCTGGCATGCGTAAAAGGACGTCCAGCCCATTGTAAGTATTTGAGGAAATATAAATGCGTTTTGTTGTTAGGGACTCCCAGGGATTGTCCATTAAACAATACGTCCTTCATTTCACAAGCAAATTAGCTTAATAATGCAAAGTTTGAGAAAAAAAGGTTAAAGTGACGTCATTATGTAAGAATCTTCATTAAACATTTATCCAATTGTGGGTACTTCAATATACTGTCATGTACCACATGCGGTACAATATAAGAGAAAAATTTTTGGGTACAACATAAGAGATAAAATTTTAGAACGGAAAAGAAAAATGAGTCCAGCCCCTCAGGGTGATTCTCATGCTTTTCTAGGAAAACTTTTAATAAATCTGCTCTTGAAGGTGTTTTAAGATTAGTCCTTATACGTAGCATTTGTTGCTATAATATAGTTGGGTAAATATCCATGGATCAATGGTCCAATCCAGTATTACTTTAATTTTAAAGTGTAATCCGTTAGATAAATATCCATGGGTTAGTGGTACAATTTAGTGTTACTTTCATTTTAAAGTTTATAATCCGTTAGGTAAATATCCATGGGTCAGTAGTACAATTCAGTATTACCTTTTATTTTAAAGCTTATAATTCCTTAGGTAAATATCCATGGGTCCAGTGATACAATTCAATATTACCTTTTCTAAAGTTTATAATCCCTTAGGTAAATATCCATGGGTCAGTGGTACAATTCAGTATTACCTTCATTTTAAAGTTTATAATCCGTTAGGTAAATATCCATGGGTCAGTGGTACAATTCAGTATTACCTTCATTTTAAAGTTTATAATCCGTTAGGTAAATATCCATGGGTCAGTGGTACAATTCATTATTACTTTCATTTTAAGTTTATAATCCGTTATTTCAGAAAATTTCATTACTCACTGTGTAAAATTTCAGTGCAGTGAAAATTTAAATGAATTATTATAAGTCACCACCCTCTCCATGATATACTAGATACAAAAGGAGTCCGAGACCCGATAGGTACCGGCTCCAGCTTTGTCTTAATTCTCTGGCCAGTCCAAAACAGTCAAAGATAAAGATAACTTGGGCGACTGCCTCTGGTTCAACCTCAGTCATGCAAATGCTTTGTATAAAGCAGACATGGACTCTTTCGCGAAAAATTGACTGTTCTGGAGCTGGAGTAATTTTGTGTTATGCCACGCAAAATAACCTATTATTTATGTATGAATTTCTGGTTTTAAAAATTTTCAAATTCATTTAAAAATAAAACACTTTAGGCTATTTGTCCTCCATAATGAAATGCCTTTGGAAGGTTTAAAGCTGCTATTTTCATTTTGTAAAGTAATTTATCTGTACACTTACCTTGTCGAGGTCACCATCGTCACAGGATTTCACCCAGTGTATGCCATTTGACGACACCATATGTGGCCAGTATGTGTATGGGGCATTTAAAGGTGTTCAGTCGCACTGCTTTTATAGATAAAAATTTCGTTATCCTGTTTTTTCCTCATATGACCGCTTGCATAACCAATGACATGGAAGAAAGTGAACAATTATTTGTTTTCCAATCATGCAGGTGAGAGCACATCTTATGCTGTGTGAATGTACAAGCTTGTTGTCCTCTCAGAAGGGGTTGTTAACTTACAACGAAAGCAGTATATATATATATATATATATATATATATATATATATATATATATATATATATATATATATAATATTATTTTTTTTTTTTAAGGTTGCTTTACTCCAGTCAGCTGGAGCAGCTGGGATCTCAGAAGCTGGAAATGCAGCCCTCGCTGCTGTATGGGCAGTTGCTGCAGGAGTTGCAAATGCTCTCTAGAAACCTACAATGAATCTGCTTTAACAGGAGAGCCACTAACACTGGAGAAAGTAGTCTAATTTTCTTAGTGCACTTTTCCCAGGTATTGTTTAAAATTAAATTTTTGAACAAATTAGTATTGTTTGTACATGCAGTCACAGTGCTGTTTTGTTAAAAATTCACACGGTAAGATATCAAATATATTTCAGCTGTACCAAACTTTCTGTTAGTTGATTATTTACCTCTTAACACAGCATACCACAAAGTGAAAGGTTTTTGGGAAAAATGTAGGGGAACTGACTGGCAAACGGTCTTGGCCAACACATCGTGTCCTCCCTTCTACAGCCCAGGAAACTTCTCGAGAACCTCCAGAAATCTCGTGAGTAGTCTACGCTAGTCTGTAGCCGAGCTGTGCCCTCATTTCCTTGGGGTTGACAGCTACAATAACTTTGTTGCTTTGGATTAGAACTCGTCTACAGGAGATTATACGACTCATGGCTGATTTCATTTGCTATTTCAAGACCTTTTGTCTAATTTCTCCCGTAAGAATCACGTTGATGACTGACGAGGGGATGAACGGGAAAGCTAATAAACCTTTACACAATGTTGGTTAACCACTGGGTTATGTGCTACAGGTCCGTGCAAAGGATTTTGAAAAGGGAAGGGTTTCTGTAGCAGCATTTCATATAATAATGTATGGATATGTATAATATAGGTATATAGAGTAATGCAATACAATTCACCAAGAAGGATCAAAATAAGCCTCTAGATGTACAGAATAACAGGTGTACAGAATAACACAGAACAATAAGCCAAGAAGGAACCAATTAAGCCTGTAGGTGTACAGAATAGCACAATACAATAGACCACGAAGGAACAAAAAAATGAGCATGAAATGGTCTTAAAATTACTTTTTCTCACATACTTCTTAAAAATTACTTTTTCTCACATACTTTTTCAAGGTGGGCGGGGATCAAACCCCAAAAACACTTCCTTCGGGAACTGCCTTTATAATATGGAAATAGAGAAAAATGAAAGATATGGGTACAAGCCTGGTGAAGAAGATACTTCAGCAAGTGTTTGGCAGTACTGTAATGAAAGATCGCCTTTCGCGTGTTATTAAGATCAGTGCTTCCGTGAGTGTTTGGCAGTAATGTAATGAAAGATCTAGTCTTTCCCGGGTTACTAAGATCATTGGAAACGTTTAGAAAACCATGGTTGATGGTAACATGAAAAGAAGTAATGTCCAACACCATTTCCTTCTCTTTCGACTTGCCCCTATATATATTCATGCCTTCAGTACATGTCAATCAAAGTAGCTGAGTGGAACTATTTGAAATAAAGGGAAAAGTTACGTTCCTACATAAAGCTTATAGTGCGGTATGACTTCACCAGAAAAACAGCTCCCATAGGATTTTGCTATCAAGATTGATTTTATTGCATAATCTGGTTCATTTGGGTGTATACTGCGATTTTGATGATTTTTGGATGGCTTTTGGGTTTTTTGAAGATGCTGAATCCATTCGTGACACAGTTGAGTAGAGTGGAAGTAAATATCATCCATATTCAGCATACGAGTGACTAGACACACTACTGAAATGGTACCGAATAGACGAAGTTACAACCTTACAAACCTGGTCATGTAATACCTCTTTATCAGTGTTTTCAATTATGACAAAGTGAATGAAGCAGTTGTTTTTCTTAACAAACCTTTAGTTTTGGGAAAAATAAGCCATCCATACACACAAACAAAATTACCACCCATGCACATAAAAAACTTACCAGGATTACATAATGTAAATTATAATGTGACAAATACACAACCTAGTCAACCACATTGTCAAATATCGAGCTAGAAATGATCCGTTTAACAAACAAGCAACCCTCATATTATCAAATATAAATGCTTTCCATTCATGAAAATAAACACAACCCCAGGCCCGAATGACAAAACATCGTGTGGCAAGCACAACTGACCAGAACAAATGATTGCAATACATCATACTGTAACTTACTTCATATTGCACCACTATGGCTGATAGTATTGACCAGGAAAGAAGAAAAACTAAATCACAGAAGCACTGGACCTATTGTTAAACGCATTATTAAATGTAAATGCTTACTATACATGAAAATAAACATACAACACCAGACTAGAATAATAAAGTCTCGTGTGACATGTACAAATGACCAGAACAAAGGATTGCAATACTGCATACTGTAAAATACTACATATTATACCACTATGGCTGATAGTATCGACTAGAAAAGAAGACAAACTAAATCGCAGAAACACTGTATCTATTGTTAAGCATTAGAATCATAGCTAATGCTGTATGTCAACATGCTACCATTCACTAATTATCACTCATCATCATCATCCTGGATGCACGAAAGGCTTATCTTGAAACAGCTGCATCTTCTCTACATCCAGATCTACAAACACACTTGGTCAGTTCAAACACAGCGTGTGGTGCAGGTAGGGTAAGGCATCTCACTGGTGTGTACTCTCCCTTTTCCAGGCTCCAGCCATTTTGGTCGATTGGAGGAAGGATGGGGCCAGCCGGTATGATAAGATTTGTCACGCATTGCCCATGTTATGTGCGGCATCAAGACTGCTCGGGTAGGTGGTAGCATCTCACCCTCTAGATTTCTTGAATAGAACGTCTCCCATCACATTGGAGTAGACATGACAAACAAAGTGCTGCAATGGTCGGAGCTGCTCTGGAAGATCAGTACCGACCAGCTCCGTTGGCAGGCATTTGTCGCCAAGCTCCCTAAAACAATTTATCACTGCATCGTCATCAGAAAGTTGCAGATAAGCATGGATCCACTTCTTTGTAATGCTGAGAAATTTTCCACCCCAGTCACAGCAAAAAAATTTATGACAACCAATGAGTCCTTGACATTTGCGATGGCCAATCACTTTTGCTGTCTCCACCATGTCAATCTCTGTATTTGACACCTTTGCCAGTTAACAATTTAGGACCTGTTTGAGGGTGAGTGCCAAGACCACCGCAATACCCCAAATGGAGAAGAAGTATAAGAACATCTGTGTCTGAGGGCCACACACATATCTCTTGCCACTTACTTTCATCTACTGAAGCCTTATATAACCTGGTGAGGTATCAAGGTGTCAGTCTCCTCATGTATGTGTGCCCCTCTTCAAAATCATGGCTCTCGATTTTGTCTCTGTACACTATGACTAGATTCAAGGAATGCGACAATTTTTTTAACAAAGCTTCAGCAAACATATCTTTTAAGTTTTGCTTTGATCTTGTGGAGGATACGATATCCTTCAGAGGCATGATGAGCTTCATCTCCGAGTGTATCACATACTCTGATGATGACACTGCTCTTTTCTGATGTGTTTTGTTCTTGAGTGACTGATCCAGATAGTTGTTGATACAACGTGAGCCTTGCTGTAGCTGGATGCCAAAGATGCAATATGCTTGATGAATTCTGCCTGGAAATCTGATATCTTGAGCATCGTTGGAGTTTTCTTCATGCTTTGGAGTATACCCATTGCATCAATGACCAGGACACGAGATGGATGACCTGCTATTACAGGGGATCTAGCATCCAATGGTTCACCCATGGCTCCTTCAATGGCATGCATCAAACTACCCTTGTCTCCAGGGATACAGAGTGACCCTTCTACAGCACAGATTGAATGCAGAAATACAGCATCTCAAATTCACTGATGGTCTCCTCAAGTTTTGGAACTAGCTCCAGTCTGCTGCCTTGAATAATCAGAAACCTTCCTAGCAGTTCACGCTCTTCACATAGCTTGAGCACCTTCTCTCCCATGTGCACTTTTGTCTTCTGCATCCAGTTAGAGAAGTTCTTCAGTTTTAATTTTTGCAGTGGATCCTAAACTGAGAGTTTTGATGTTGGTAGTAACTTGTCTTGAATGAAAGCCAGAAACCTCTTGTCCCTTATCAGCAAATTGCCGAATATCGCCTTTTGTCTTGTTGGGAATAAGAGCTGATGATGCTGTGTTTTTCAGTTGTTTTTTCATTTCAAAAGGGTTTCCAGCACAGTGCAGCTCCACTGATCCACGCAACTTCAAAGCATTTGGTCGTGTTCTCGCAGCAACATTCCCTGCCAGTTAATAGTGCTCATTTCGTTTTGTCCCCTCAGATGTTGGGGTAAAATTGTTCATAAACTGTTTTACTATTCTGGCAGGATGAAGTGTAGTTGTAACAAGATGGTCTAGAGCTGCTTCATCTTGAGTCAAACCAACCATGCCATCATGGCACTTCAAACTTTTGATTTCTTGCTCAAGTGTCTGGTCAGTGAACAGACATGTGAAAGGAACTTCTAATTTGGCCATGACAAAATCCCCAGATATCAGTGCTTCCCAAGTATCTGGATCTTTTTTGAGGGCATTCATCTGTGCCAAGTGAACTGGCATCAGGCGCGAATAGTTAAGCAAATCATGCGCACAGAAATCCTACGGGAGCAGTTTTTCTGACGAAGTCATACCTCACTATTAACAATAATAGATACAGTGTTTTTGTGATTTAGTTTGTCTTCTTTTCTAGTCAGTACTATCAGCCATAGTGGTGCAATATGTAGTATTTCATATTATGCACTTTTGCAATCCTGTGTTCTGGTAATTTGTACTTGTCACACTGATGCTTTATTATTCTAGACTGGGGCTGTGTTTTTATTTTCATGTACGGAAAGCATTTACATTTGATAATAAGAGGGTTATTAGTTTATTAAACAGATCACTTCTAGCTCAGTATTTAACATAATGTCGTTGAATAGGTTGCGCAAATTGTCACATTATAATTTACATAATTTAATCCTGGTAATTTTTTTTTAACAAAATATAAATACTTTCGTTTACATGTATGGATGGCTTATTTTCCGCAAAACTAAAGGTTTGTTAAGAAAAACAACTGGTTCATTCACTTTGGCATACTTGAAAATCCTGAAAAAGAGGTATTTCTGGACTCGACCTGTGTCGGCCTGTGTCGGTATAAACACAGAGGCGAGTGGAAGCCACTATCACAGGTTTCCTGCCAATTAGAAGATTCCCTTCAAAACCCCTCTCTAGGTAGGTTCTGCTACAAGGACTACAATACGTCTACCTTCCGCTCGCTACTACTACAACTCCCGCTTGAGGGCTACATTCCTGTATTATCGCGCTACAGTGTTCGCACATGTGTTTCTCGCTGCCCATTCTTGTGTTTTTGATGAAGACATGTCTGCTCCAGAGCCCCAAGCTTCTTCATCTAAATTGAGTATTCCATTTTACGTGTTTTTATCTCGCGAGGGCACAATGCATCCCTTTTTTAGCCCTTTTTGACACCTTAGTTCTCGCGAACCGGGGTGACGCTCCTTTACATCCGCCATCTTGGGTGCACCATTCGCCACGTGCGTTTTTCCCATTATTATTTTATGATGTTTTTTAAATCACAGTTTGCTTTTCACTATTTAGTCTTCTGTTTTCGTATACCCCATCGTTATTCTAGGTAGGTCAGGCATTCCTGCCCCCCCCCCCCCCCCCCACCCTTTTGGCCCCACTCTTCCTGCCTCCTACCTAGGCTATTATGCTTGCTGGGAGAGCGGTCCAGGACAGAGTCCCTCTCGTGTCATGTTTGTTGGGGCTAGACCTCTCGTACCTGACCAGATCGGAATTTTCGATTTTGGAGGGTTTAGTTATGTTCCATCCGTCCACTTCATGACGTCCTTTGGAGGCCAGACTAGCCTACCTGACTGGATCTAGACCGATCTCGGAGGGTTAGGCAGTTCTTCCAATAATTCCTCATCATTTATTTTATGTTTGTCCTGTTGTGTATAGCCTAGGCCTTTGCTTCCTTTAGGGTGTCAGTTGGCCTACCGTCTTCTGCTCCCTTTAGTGGTAGGCTTGTTACAGCTCCCGAAAGGTGGTGGCTCACTGATCGGTTGCTGTGGCTAGGCGATCACAACTTGCCCACTCCCCTCCAGACAACTCACTCCCCACCCCCCTGCCCCGGTCTCGTTCCGGTGCTGCCTAGCTAGCTCGCGGTTCAAGTAATCCTACCGATGAACGACCACTAGAGTATTTAGCTTTTCCAGGAGGATTTGTCGGAGGAGATTGGTTGCTAGTATTTTGCGTAATCTCTTTAATATGTCTCTGGGCCCGTAGGTCTTCTGGCTAGGTGGGGTCTACCATCACACCAGTCACCAGGCTATGCGCCGGTTTGTACGTACCACTGCTCCGCCACTCAGTTGTCTTTTCTCCCTGTTGTCTCTGCCTCCCCACTCATGTGGGGGCAGAACTGGGCTCAGAGCTGCGTTTCCAGTTACCTTAGAATCGCTTCTCTTCTCCGGTGCGATCAGATTCAGGCCTAGGTTCTACCTTTTCCCCTGTTCTGCTCGTGTCAGCCCATCTCCGCCGGCAATTGCTGTTATGATAATGGGATTATAGACTCCAGAGTAGGTGAAGCATTTAAGAGATTATGCTAGAGCTTGTTTTGTTAGCCTCTGTAGGTATGTCTCCGGATCCATGTTAGTTCCGACGTAGTGTGGTTTACCATCACACACGCCAGGAAGTATTTACCGGAGCTTATCGTACCGTTGTTTCCATCGCTCAGTTTTCCATCTTCTTTGCTATCGCTATTCCCCATTTCGGTGGGGACAGATTGGGGCCCAGATTATGCGCCTATATTTAATTACGTTGCATTAATCTGCTGCGGTGCGATCAGATTCAGGCTTAGGTCTTACCTTATTCCCCTGTTCTGCTCGTATCAGGCCCCCTCCGCTGGTTATAGCTTTATCAATCCCGAGGACGGATTCCGGAGCAGGCGGAGACATTCAGAGCCCCCCTTTTCAATAACCAGTAAGTTGAAATTTATACCTGATATTGCCTATAATGGATTAAATATCTAGTTAAAGTGCACCCATCTGGCCGGAATGAAATCCGGCGCCTTTATTTGATGATACTCATTTGACTTTTCAACTTACAGATGGTCCGTTGCCAGGTGTCGGGATGTTCGGCCGTCCTGTATAGGCCGTACGGGCATGAGGTCTGCCGGTCTCATGCCAACTGCGCCATCCTGGTAGATGGGAATATCTTCTGGCACCCGGAGGCCTGCACTGTTTGTTACGAACTAGTGAGGACCGTGTCAGACGAGTCGGTAAGTAACATTCCTGCCTCGTTATTTCTGCAAAATTTCTGCTATATGTTGACTTTGGGAAATTTCTTTGACACGGGGGATCCTAATTTGGTTGTTTTTACAGGTTAGACTGTTGCTCAAGACCATGTCAATGACGTCCCTTAAGTCCTGGGTGGGGGGATTCGGGAGGAATGCCAAATCCGGCCAGCCCTACGCGCTGTCGGAGAAGCTGTGTTCCCTCCTATACCCAAGCGCTCCGGTTTCGGCGGCTATACCTGTGTCCGTGGCGGCTCCCTTCATCGAAAGCATCCGTCTGGAGACCCAACCCCTCCAGGAGGACCAAGAAGGTTTGTGTGACGTCACAGAAGAAGTCGCGGCCATCAGCATTCACAGGGAGCCTATGACCACAGAGGATCAGGAGGTAGGTAGGGAGGTAAGTGAGGCAGGTAGTCTCCCTTTTAGTCCCACTCCTTCTTCTCCCCCCTCTTTCCAGGGCTTCCCTACGAAGTCCGCCCCCACTTGGGATAGATCGGCCTCGGTAATCCCCAAGGTCAAGGCCTAGAAGACGAGGTCCCTGCCGAAGGCATCCAAACCATCCAAGCCTTCTCCGGCAGGTTCTGCAAGGTCGTCGTCGGCTCCCAAGCAGTTGACTTCCTCTGGTAGAGCTTCTCCCCCACCCAAGGGGTCGAGAGCCAAGTCCTCCAAAGCTAAGCCAGCGGAGTCCAGCTTTGACCAGGAGGCTTTTGCAAACCTCCTTATGATGAAGATGAGCGAGGTATTGGACTCCAAACTTGAGTCGGTGTCCACTCGACTCGCCTCAGGCCTAGAGACTTCGGGTCAATCTATCTTGTCTCTGACCCAGAGGCTACAGGCCCAGGAGGAATTGGTGTCCGGATTCATCCATTCCGGAACCACTCCGCAGTCCGTGATGGTACTGGACGCATCCAAGCTGCCGCCATTTGAGAACAGCAACCCATGGCAGTTGGCTCTGCATGCCCCGTTCTCGGACGGCAAGCTGACAATTGAAGGTTGCGGAACCCGACTGGTAGAAGACTTTGAGTTCTTTCCGACGGGCCTTCAGTTTCCTTTTCCAGGCTACGCTAGACTAGCCGAAGATGCGCTAGTCAGGATAGACAAAGTCCCGAAGGAGACAGTGATTTACCCTAGGGACCAGGCCCAGTCTGCATGGGTCTGCACCCTCACAGATTGGGACTGTGTCAATGCAAAGTTGACACCCCATAAAGGATGTTTTACTATGTTTTGTGGCCCACGTTTCACGGTGGCAGGCTCGATCCAGACTGTGCCTCCGACCAATTCATGAACATTTGCCTAGAATTCCAGACCCCATGGTCAAAGCGGAATTCGAGGCAAGATGAAGGCTGAGTAGGTCGATTAACTCAAGTCACCACGGCGGAGTTGACTGCTACGACGTTTGCAGATGAGCCTCTGTTCCGGATCCACACAAAGTCACTATTACAGGCCTTCCAATCAGACCTGTATGACTTTACAGTGGCTAGGCGAGCCTGCAGGAAGCATGTCTTTGCGAATGCTTCCGTAAGACATGAACAAAACAGGCTCATAAAGGCTTCGATCTGGGGTGCCAACCTCTTCCCTGAGGACATGGTTAACAACTTCCTCAGCAAGGCAGCTAGAGCTAACCAGAACCTTCATGTCCGTTGGGGACTTCCCTTCAAAAGGAAGTTTGAGGCCCCCGGACCACAATCCAAAGCTAGGAAGAGGCTGAGGAAATACCAGCCCTTCCATCCTTCTCATCCTCAGACAGTTGTTCAAGCGGTTCCTGTCTCCCAGATCGGCAAGCCTTCGACATCCAAAGGCTCAGCCACAGCAGCAGTTTGTCTTGGTGCAGAGTCCTCCGACTCAGCAACCTTCGACCTCAACCGCCTTAGTTACCTCCCCAGCCTACAACGCCTCCTTTGAGTCACAAGTATTACATTTCTGGCTACAATAGACATGCAAGGAGTAGCAGAGCAGAGGTGCCTTCCGACAGAGAGCTGGCCCGCCCTAGAGGCAGAGGCTTCAGAGGAGGCAGAGGGGTTAAGTCCTCAACCAAACCAGTGAGACTCCGCAGGGTGGGCGGGAGATTGTATCTCTTTCGGGACCATTGGACTTCACTTCATGGGCCCACAGCACTGTATCGAAAGGTTTGGGGTGGAAATGGGAGAAAGGGCCTCCTCCACCAGTCAGTTTTCACCAGACTCCAACGACAGACCTACTAGACTATGCCAAAGATCTCCATCAAAAGAAGGCAATAAAGAAAGTCAATCACCTGAAGTTTCAAGGACGTCTGTTCAGTGTACCAAAAAGACTCGGACAAACGAAGAGTGATTCTGGACCTGTCCCATCTCAACTCATACATTCAATGCGACAAGTTCTGCATGCTGACCGTCTCGCACCTCTATAGATCTTACAGACGCTTACTATCATGTACCGATTTCAGTGTTTACTGTAGGGTCCTAAGAGATATTGCAAGTCTCTTGAGGTTAGAGACCTGTCCAGGCGATAAGAGCAGAGTACAATTATCTTCATTCATTCAAAAAAACCAGTGGAGCAATTTGTGCTAGTTACTGAAGTTGAAGGGCACCTCTCACAGTGATGATTAATTGCTATCTTTTCTTGTACACATCACATTGTAGTGTTACACATGATCATAAGGCTGAAACTGTTGTTCAGGATCATAAGGCTGAAATGCTGTCAGGATCATTAGGCCGAAAATGCTGTTCTGTAGCTAATCAGCTGGTTGGGTTACCAAATATTTGGAGCAGAAGAATTATTTCAGAATAAATCAAGTATTATTGTTAATAATTTAGCTAATTTTGAAATGGTATTGTGCTTATTTGCATTCTGGTTACTGGTTTTTGCCTTTGTATTGATTAAAAGTGGGCCTTTCTATTTTTAAAATCAGATTAATGTTAGTACCCCCTTCAAAAAGGTCTCTTTGAATGAGCTGAAAACATATTACCAAATTACTACAACAGTATATGAATTTTCCCTCATTGGGTCTTACTGGAATCATTGCAAATCCTTCAACCACACTGTATTGAAGTAGGTGGTGATACCTTAACCATAGTGAAATAATTAGTTGATAGCCCACTGAATTTTTTGACGACAATCAAAACTCACTTGAACAACTAATTCAATTTGAAAGTGCAGTTTAAGGCGGGAAAATGAATGTTTCAAATTAGTATGAAAAATTTAAGGCAGGAAAACGACTGTTTCAAGTTAGTATGAAAAATTCTATGTAAACTAATCTCTGGCAGTTTTCAAATTAGATTACTCCTTTTCAGGCTATATGAAATGTATTTATGTTGAAGGACATTTTCAAAATACCGTATATATATATATATATATATATATATATATATATATATATATATATATATATATATATATATATACGATTATGGGTAATAGTGTGGTATGACTTGCACTCCCGAAGGATTTCACTGTCAAAATTTATTTTATTGCATATTCTGGTTCATTTGAGTAAATACTGTGGGAAAGTGGAGAGGGCCATTTTTTGACCCCCGGATCCCTCCATGGGGGGGTCTTTTTGTCCTGAGGGGGTCCTGGTACTCACAAAATTTTCAGTTCCACTAATATTAATCGATTTTGATGATTTTTGGACGGTTTAAGAGTTTTTGAAGATGCTGAATCCATTTGTGACACAATAGAGTAGACTTGAAGTTAATATCATTCATTTTCAGCGTACAAGTGACCAAACACAGTACGGAAACGGTACCGAACACGGTACGATCGACGAAGTTTGTCACAATCTTACAAACTGGTCATGTAAAGGGATTTTGACAAAGGAAAAACCTATTTCTGGGGGAAGACCTGTGTTGCCCGGTGAAATGCTCCTGTAGCACGCATTTCTAGGTATAGATAGATGCTAAATATACCAGAGAAAAAGCTAAAAGGAATGCTGAAGTTACTACCTTCAGCTCGCTCACCCATAGGGTGTCGGTATAAACACAGGCGAGTGGATGCCACTATCACAGGTTTCCTGCCAATTAGAAGATTCCCTTCAAAACCCCTCTCTAAGGTAGGTTCCGCTACAAGGACTACAATACGTCTACCTTCCGCTCGATACTACTACAACTCCCGCTCGAGTGCTTCATTCCTGGATTACACACCCGAGCTTGGGCCGGCTAAAGGGTGGGGACCAGGAAAGAAAGGGATGGGTTCGCCGGGCGACACAGGTCTTTCCCCAGAAATAGATTTTTCATTTGTCAAAATCCCATTTCTGGGCTCGACCTGTGTCGGCTGGTGAAATAGTATCAGAGAATTGGCCATACAAGCTTGGAAAATACAAAATTCAAAAGCTACAAGGAAAAATAAAATAAGATGTTCTCTTAAAATTAAGTTTAATGACCAATGTAAAGAAACAAGATACAAAGGTAACAAAAGGAGGAACAAAAATATGACCAGACCCATACCATTCTGGAAAAAACAACAGGTAAGGAATACAAAAATGACAAATATAAATTATGTACATGTCCGACAGTGGATTGATAAGCAAACCAGCCCGGAACATAAGGGAGACAGGTAGGGATTACGAGCGAGGCAGGTAGGAAAGAGTGAGTATCAAGGGAACAATTTATAGCAGGATAAAGGAATAGGAAATAGAGTTATAAGACTAGGCTGTATCAGGGGAGACGATGCTCCCTGCAGCCACTGCTGAAAATTTTAGGGCCTCTAAATACTTCAGATAGTGGCGTCTAAATCCTGCCGGAGATTTCCAACCCGTATATTTTTTAAGATCCTCGAAGTTCATATTGTGAAAATAGTTAATTGAGGTAGCCACTGACCAGATATCATGGGCGTTGGGGACCTGAATCTGGATTGGCTTGTTTAATAAAATAAAGGATTTGTTGCCTGATTCCTTTTAAGGAAATGGTTCCGCCTTTCTCTATAATAAAAAGAGGACCTGAAGACTTTTCAGAAGTTCTGGCCAGATAAGATTTTAAAGTGACAATAGGACACAATGATGAGTCCTGTGTGAGAGACACTATCTTCCATGGAGCCCACCTGTTTTGTGGGTCTTCATTCTTGGCTAAGAATTTCCGATCAGGGGAAAGTAGAACTTCACCTGACGGGAGGAAATCAATGTGATTTGGCTCTCTAGAGAGAGCCGACAGTTCAGATATTCTGGCGCCTGAAGCCAGACTCATTAAGAATAATATTTTCCTGAGAAGGGTTATATATAAGCATGAATCATTATCAGTGTCTGAAGCCAACTTGAGTGCATCGTTTAAAAACCAGGAGACCGTGTGGGGGCGGTCCGCTGGTCTCAGACGGGCACATGCTCAAGGGATAGATGAGAAGTACGAATCTGTCAAATCAATATTAAAGCCAAGCTGAAAAATCTTCCTTAAGGCAGATTTAGTTGTAGTAATGGTACTAGCAGCTAGACCTTTTCAAACAGGGGTTCTAAAGAAAGAATTTCATGGAAGGGAATTGATGAGGCAAAAGCACAGGGTAGAAATAGATGGAAACGGCTCATCCTAAATGGCGAACCCCATATATGGGAACCAGCTGGGAAGAAGAAGACATTGTCGATCGCTGCTATTGGTGCTGGAGTTATTCTCTCAGGGAACATAGTCCTTTTATTAATCTGACGGCTTTATTTTGTACTCCTTGCATATGGGAGGCCGTAACATATAACGTTGAAGTAGTCAAGACTGGAAAGTACTTGGTTGCAAATTGCTGTTTTCAGAGGATCTTCGTTTAGGTATTTTCTAATAATTGCAATGTTTCTCATGTGAGAGTTACAGGTTTTACAACATGCAATATATGGTTCTTCATCAACAATGTAATAACATAAAACACTCCCGGTTCTTCACAGTTGCTACAATATTTATGTTGACGAACCAATAGTTCATATTTGAGGTGTTCATATTTTCGTAGTGCATTGTCAGATCCAAATAACATACACTCAGTTTGTCTTCATTTAGTTTCAATTTCTTCGCCGATATCCATTTTTTTGTCTTTCATTGTTTCATCAATTTTACAAATGGTGTCTTCTAAGGTTTTGACAGCGAAATAGAACTGAATATTATCAGCATACAGTTTATATTTAACCTCTTGCTTATTTAGAATTCTAGATACTTCAGTAGTGTATAAATGCCAAATAGCAGTGGACCCAGTATGCTGCCTCGGGGCACTCCTTTCATTAGGTCTTCCCTTTCTGATTTCACATTTGATATAATCACTAGTGTAACCTTCCTGTTTCTTAGTAGGCTATTATACTATTTGTGTACTGTACACATCTTCAATACCTGCTGCTGCAAGTCTTCAAGCAACAGATTGTGGTCAACTGTGTCGAATGCTGCACTTGGTCAAGCCAGGGGTGTCATTTGGGGGGGAGGCAACTGGCCCCCTCACCGCCCAAGCCCCAAGAAGTAACAGCATGTTTTCTTTTTAATAGGGCGATCATAAATATATGAAATTACTCAGAAATATGTTTCTTGATCCTTGTCTGTCTACTAGCTACCAGTGATAATGAGATAAACAAACAGTAGTGGGAGTATTTAATTTTTACTGAAATACCTTGCTCATGTGGCTTCAAAAGGCACATTAAATAGCTCAAATAAAGAAAAAACAGCTGATTAGGCTAGCTTTGCTCGCCAAACCGTCTTTGCCCCCTCACCCCCAAAAAGAATCTTAAATGACGCCCCTGTGTCGAGCATAACTAGATAGCACTTTTTCCAATTTTGCTATAAGTTTTCCCATGTTCGTTTATAATTGTGCACAATGTGGACTCTTGAGTTTTTTTTTTCTGTATGCTGACTGATCATCAGGTATAACGTCAAGTTGTTCTAAGTGCTTCCATGTTTGTTCGTTGAACTACCATGTGAGGATGAATCAGAAAAGGAGAAAGCTCTAGCTAACTGTATTGACCAGAGACGGGGGTGTTAATGAGGCAGCAGTTGCGGGACAGAAACGTAGTGTCCATCATGCAACGCACTTACGAAAAGGGACGCGGCCCCCACCACTGGCAATTGTGGTTAATCCCCTCCCCCCCCCCAGCTGAAAATATACATATCTTTGTGCACAGAGTACATTTTTACATGATATATCGGTGGATAGGCCGTGAAATGATCTACATTTTAGTATATGGTATAAAAAGTATGTACAGAGGAAGGACATCCATTTGGCAGAGTGCCTTCCTTACAGGTACTAATGCCCCCCTCCCCCAAGACAATGATTAAGTAATAATCATTGGCTGATGGTCAGTGGAATCTTGCTGGGGGCTGGAGGAGTCCGCAAGTTCGAGATTTGATCCGTTGGGGGATGTCTTCCGGGTCCTTGTCATCCGATGAGTTGGGAAGCAGGATGCTGCACCTGGTGGTGGGCCTGGGGGGTTTGACTGCTTTCCTTGGGCGGCCCCAGCGAATCTGGGGGCACTGTCGAATTCCGGCAAGGCTGTGTTCCGAGGCAGTGTCCTGCGAGGGCCTTATGCGAGGTTGTCTTTGTTGGGAAAGACGGCAGGCTTCACTCTGTCAATCGAGACCCAGTCCTCGCGGCCGCTGATCGAGACGAGGAACACCTCCTCTCAGTGGATGACGTGGTGCGGTCCTCAGTAGGGTCTCGTTAGGGGCAGGTGGCGTCATTCCGTATGAATACGTACTTGCAGGAGTCCAGGGCCCCTGGTTGGAACTGCTTCCTCCTGCCGGTGTAGATCTCTCAACAGGGAACGAATTTCTGGGCGGCACACTGAATCGGGAATCGGGAATAAGCACCTTCCCTCAACCCATCTGACAGTGCCAGATACCTCCTGACCATGATCAAATGGTGCCAGATACCTCCTGACCGTGATCAACAGGTCCACCAGGTGGCTAGAAGCCACCCCAATGTCAGAAGCCACTGCAGACGCCTGCGCCGAAGCCCTCCTATCCAGCTGGATCAGCCGCTTCGGAGTGCCAGACCACATCACTACAGACCGGGGAACTGCCTTCACCTCAGAACTCTGGACCTCCCTGGCATGCCTGATGGGGACCAAGCACCATATAACCACAGCCTTCAACCCTGCAGCTAACGACATGGTGGAAAGGACCCACCACTCCCTCAAGGCCTCCCTGATGGCACACTGCACAGGACCTGACTGGAAGGCACAGCTACTGTGGGTCCTCCTCGGTCTCCGCACCGCTCCAAGAGCCAACTGCAACCTGTCACCAGCAGAGAAGGTTTATTGCGAGACCCTGACAGTGCTAGGTGAATTCTTCTACGCCGACAGCGATGATCCCGACATCCCACTGGCAAGACTTCGGGCAGCCGCCCAGAAATTCGTTCCCTGTTGAGAGATCTACACCGGCAGGAGGAAGCAGTTCCAACCAGGGGCCCTGGACTCCTGCAAGTACGTATTCATACGGAATGACGCCACCTGCCCCTAACGAGACCCTACTGAGGACCGCACCACGTCATCCACTGAGAGGAGGTGTTCCTCGTCTCGATCAGCGGCCGCGAGGACTGGGTCTCGATTGACAGAGTGAAGCCTGCCGTCTTTCCCAACAAAGACAACCTCGCATAAGGACCTCGCAGGACACTGCCTCGGAACACAGCCTTGCCGGAATTCGACAGTGCCCCCAGATTCGCTGGGGCCGCCCAAGGAAAGCAGTCGAACCCCCCAGGCCCACCACCAGGTGCAGCATCCTGCTTCCCAACTCATCGGATGACAAGGACCCGGAAGACATCCCCCAACGGATCAAATCTCGAACTTGCGGACTCCTCCAGCCCCCAGCAAGATTCCACTGACCATCAGCCAATGATTATTACTTAATCATTGTCTTGGGGGAGGGGGGCATTAGTACCTGTAAGGAAGGCACTCTGCCAAATGGATGTCCTTCCTCTGTACATACTTTTTATACCATATACTAAAATGTAGATCATTTCACGGCCTATCCACCGATATATCATGTAAAAATGTACTCTGTGCACAAAGATATATGTATATTTTCAGCTGTGGATTAACACAATTGCAGTGGGGGCTCGTCCCTTTTCGTAAGTGCGTGCATGATGGACACTACGTTTCTGTCCGCACTGCTGCCTCATTAACACCCGTCTCTGGTCAATACAGTTAGCTAGAGCTTTCTCCTTTTCTGATTCATCCTCACATGGTAGTTCACGAACAAACATGGAAGCACTTAGAACAACTTGACGTTATACCTGATGATCAGTCAGCATACAGAAAAAAAAACTCAAGAGTCCACATTGTGCACAATTATAAACGAACATGGGAAAACTTATAGCAAAATTGGAAAAAGTCTAGTTATGCTCGACACAGGGGCGTCATTTAAGATTCTTTTTGGGGGTGAGGGGGCAAAGACGGTTTGGCGAGCAAAGCTAGCCTAATCAGCTGTTTTTTCTTTATTTGAGCTATTTAATGTGCCTTTTGAAGCCACATGAGCAAGGTATTTCAGTAAAAATTAAATACTCCCACTACTGTTTGTTTATCTCATTATCACTGGTAGCTAGTAGACAGACAAGGATCAAGAAACATATTTCTGAGTAATTTCATATATTTATGATCGCCCTATTAAAAAGAAAACATGCTGTTACTTCTTGGGGCTTGGGCGGTGAGGGGGCCAGTTGCCTCCCCCCCCAAATGACACCCCTGGCTTGACCAAGTGCAGCATTCGACACAGTTGACCACAATCTGTTGCTTGAAGACTTGCAGCAGCAGGTATTGAAGATGTGTACAGTACACAAATAGTATAATAGCTACTAAGAAAACAGGAAGGTTACACTAGTGATTATATCAAATGTGAAATCAGAAAGGGAAGACCTAATGAAAGGAGTGCCCCGAGGCAGCATACTGGGTCCACTGCTATTTGGCATTTATACACTACTGAAGTATCTAGAATTCTAAATAAGCAAAAGGTTAAATATAAACTGTATGCTGATAATATTCAGTTCTATTTCGCTGTCAAAACCTTAGAAGACACCATTTGTAAAATTGATGAAACAATGAAAGACAAAAAAATGGATATCGGCGAAGAAATTGAAACTAAATGAAGACAAAACTGAGTGTATGTTATTTGGATCTGACAATGCACTACGAAAATATGAACACCTCAAATATGAACTATTGGTTCGTCAACAATAAATATTGTAGCAACTGTGAAGAACCTGGGAGTGTTTTATTGTTATTACATTGTTGATGAAGAACCATATATTGCATGTTGTAAAACCTGTAACTCTCACATGAGAAACATTGCAATTATTAGAAAATACCTAAACGAAGATCCTCTGAAAACAGCAATTTGCAACCAAGTACTTTCCAGTCTTGACTACTTCAACGTTATATGTTACGGCCTCCCATATGCAAGGAGTACAAAATAAAGCCGTCAGATTAATAAAAGGACTATGTTCCCTGAGAGAATAACTCCAGCACCAATAGCAGCGATCGACAAATGTCTTCTTCTTCCCAGCTGGTTCCCATTTTTATATGGGGTCGCCATTTAGGATGAGCCGTTTCCATCTATTTCTACCCTGTGCTTTTGCCTCATCAATTCCCTTCCCATGTAAGTCTCCTCTCACACAGTCCTTCCATCTCTTACTTGGTCTCCCTCTTCCTCTTCTTCCTTGAACTTCCATCCCCATAGTTTGTCTCCCAGCATGGTCCTCATCTCTCCTAAACAGGTGTCCATACCATCTCAGCCTCTCCTCCTGCACTTTCTTTGATACTTCCACCACCTTAGTCGACCCCCTTATGTAATCATTTCTGATCCTATCCTCTCTTGTCACCCCAGACATCCACCTAAGCATTCTCATTTCTGCCACATCCATCATCTTCTGCTCTGTTTTCTCATGCTTGCTGTTTCCGTACCATACAACATTGCTGTTCTTACCACCGTCTTGTGAAATTTTCCTTTTAACCTAAGCGGTACTCTTTTGTCACAAAGAACTCCAGAGGCCGCTCTCCAGTTGTTCCAGCCTGCCTGTACCTGATATTTTACTTCTTCTTCCATACTTCCTCCAGCGTTAAAAAAAGATCCAAAATACTTAAACTTATCAACTCTCCTTATTTGCTCTCCACCAAGCTGAATACTTTCTCTATAATCCCCCTCAGTGGTGGTACACATATATTCTATCTTAGATCTACTTATTCTCATTGCTCTGTCCTCCAGTACTTGTCTCCATCTTTCCAATTCCATTTCCAGATCTTCCCTGCTCTCTGCGCACAGAACAACTGTCCCGTTGCTAAAAAAGACCGTACCAGTGCGCATGCGTGCGTTAACATCAAGCAGGTCAGACATCCCCTTTACTATGTTTTGGTACCATTTACCTCCGTCAATGGTAATAATGATGTCCTCTTGACATCCTGAGGCTATACACTCCTTATATTTGAAACAAGTGAGAGGTTACATGAGTACTTTGTATTTTTATATTAGAAAACAGATAAAAACATGATATAAATATTGAGGCCATATAAATTATAATACTAAGGTCAGTATGACGTTATTTCCATAAAGACTCCAATCATACTTCGTTGGGTTATTGTATTAAATATTTAATGCAATATATATAGTTATATATAGGATTTTGACCCACGAGAAACGGGAGCCTCTCTGGTTATTTCATTCAGTTCTTCATATCACATGTTTTTGTTCTCACCTATTTACAAGCTGAAACCGAATGGTCTTGCACACTGCTAAACACAAAAGCAACGCTGGGAACATCAGTTTCTTTCAACTTTATGTTAGGAAACTTCCTTGCTGCGGCCATTACAACATTGGCCGTACTGATTTGTTTGTCGATCTTGTGTGGCTGTGTGTATCACGTGACCAGCTAAGCGCAAAGTGATGTAGTAGCCGATCGCTGCTATAGAGCTACATTGACTCCTAGTAAAAGCATGAATAGGATATAAAATACTTCTTACAATCTTTATAGCACTAACATATGGTGATTCAACATACCTGGGAAACTGTTTACTAAGCCTATTTAGACCTGAAATAAATATTGTAATCAGACATGCAAGTGAAGCATGTGGGGTATTTGAACCTAGAACAAATTGTAAGTCAGGCGAGAGAGCATTTGTACATGGATTGTGTACCAAGACTAGACAACAAAATACCACCTGAAGTGAAGATCATACATGAAGAATGCAGATTTTAAAAAGAACTGCAGACTCAACTGGGGTAACCGACAGAATGGTCTTCTGGCAACCACGTAGACCGTAGCGCGACCAACTTCCCAAAAAATAACTAAGTTACCACTTCCTGTAACCGCGAAATCATTCTTGAGCCAGCGGCCGTGGAAGCAATACCTCGTAACCTCTACTCTCCTCTCAAAGTACCTCGAGACCTCTATTTTTCTCTCGAAGTAAGTGTTTTCTCCCATGTCACAAATTAAGGACATAATTGCCGATTAAACAGAGGTTAATTAGTCTAGCCATGCACAGTGCTAATTTACCTTCATGACGCTTTCGAAATTTGTGCTTAAAACACCTTACATAGTATAGAAGATTGACGCCATCTCGATGTTTGTGGAGTCACGTGTGTAAACAAACTTCCCATTTCCTGTGCTAAATCAACAAACTATTTGTACCCATAGACGCTACTATGAGATTCAGGGTCTCTGTAACACGGTTTTTTGGACTTTGCTCCTTGTCAAAGCATTGGATGTAGCTGAAAGTTGACATATGTATATTTTACAACCACACACAAATTTTGTCAGCATTATCAATAACCTAAACCTGATAGTTTTAATTTTTATAGAGTAAAAATGATCTAGCCGACGCCATGGCCAATGATTACGAGCCAAGAGTCGAAAAACATTCATTACGTAAGCAAGGTAAACAAACACCTTTTGACTAAATGTTGCCCCGCCCATCCACCAGTCAGAAATTCCAACGGCTCTGAAACCCAAAGACTTTATGAATGGCGGAACGATACATAGATGTGGGTGGGGTATCAGTGCTAGCGTAGTAATACTACTGTAGCAGTAGTGCCACAACAGTATAGCAGTAATATACATGAATTAAACGTTTAGACCAACTGCTGGGATCCTTGAGGATCATTTAGCACTTCTTACAACTACTCGAGAAATTAGTTTTTATAGCCAGAAGTTAAATTTTCTAATCCAACAATGCCCATGGTAGCCTTCAGTATTATCCTGAATTATAAAGAGGCGAAAGTGGGTAGAGCCTCATGAAGTTACCATTCTGACGATAATTATTGGTGAAGGTTTAAAGCCAATATACGGTACCGGCTATTTTTTTTTTTTTCAGTAAATAGGTAGATAGCCAATAAATAAAAATTGCTTGACATTGGATATAGCAGTTATCAAATCAAGCTTGTCTACTATGTTTTTGGTAATTACCAACTATTCCCTACATCTTGTCAATCTGATTGTGACCTATAAAGTAGACTGTACTTTCTTTGGAAACTTATTTTGGGAGTTAGACTAATAATCGAAGTGTTTTTGTATTTATTAACATATTTTGTTGGTTTGTTCATTATGACAATTATCAGTGGAGAGGTTCCAGAGTTCATAAAGGTGTACTGCTTTGCTTGTATTTAAATTTGAATGTCATTGTTGCCAGAGGTTTAGCCTTCGTTACGTATAGCCAATCATCCATCGAGAAAGAGGGAAGAAATGATGTCATAAGTTACGTAACGAGTGCGTTCGAAACCTTTTCTCTGAGTAAGTTGGCCCGTCTTCAAAAAAGGTCACTTTTACATTATAAGTACCAAATTTATTCAACCTACGTAGTGCAGAATACACTCAAAATTAATGTGTTGATATAATATGTATTCTGAATAAGCGTTATATTTATGAAATGCATAGATAAAAAGTTATTGCGAAAAAACCGTGTTACAGAGGCCCTGAATCTCATAGTAGTAAACTTTCTTTACAACAATGTCAGACGATGATGCCGGTCAAATTGGCGATCGGGGAACCCTGGCGAAGTTCCGGGAAGAAGAGAGTGCACTAGATACTATATAGTTATTTAAATAATTAGTTAAACACCAGAATAAGGTTATGAATTGCAGAAATTTATTACGTATTCATGATAATTAATTTATGAATATGCGTTGTTGTAAAAGTAACCAGATTTCTGACACAAATTTCAACGGTCTTGATAAGAACATTATCTATGATGTGTTGTTCGCGCTTTCATATTTTTTTTTTCTTCTTATCACTGTTGCCAATCAGTATGTGTTCACCTCCAAACTTGGGATAAGACTTACACAAAACCATGGAAATAACTGAATTTAGCGTACCTATTTGTACTGAATTTAGCGTATCTATTTGTAATATACGTACTATACATAAATATAAAGCAACTCTATCATTATTGCATTACTGTGACAGCTAGAATTCATGGGAAGTTTGTAAAAGCGCCTGCGTGTGTCAAGTCCTACTAAATTGGCAACGAATATTTGCCTTTCCCAGGACACACACACACATTAAAGGTTACATTTATTTCAGCCATACAATTATTAAAATTTTTAAAGAAAGTCAAAATAGTAATATAGACTTAAATAAATGAAAAGTGCTATAAAATAATACATAATTTTTGTCATAAACAATTCATTAATCTGTCGTCTGCCCGGCGGTGTTTTTGGCAGCCAGATGAATGTACAGGGTGGCCATATAATCCCAGTAGCATTACAAGTATCTATTGCTCAGAAACCATATAACATAGAGTAATGCAGTTTTTTATAAAATGTTTTACATTTCCTCACGTTTAAATTCAGAGCACTCTATTCTAAAAAAACTTCATTACTCTATGTTATATGGTTTCTGAGCAATAAATACTTGTAATGGTACTGGGACTGATGGACACCTTGTACAATAAGACGAAAAATTGTTCCCGCCACGGCTTCGCTATGAACAAAGCCTGAAGTATTTCAAGTGGAAATCGAAGTAAATTAAGAAAAAAATCTGTATAATTACAATCAAATAATCACTGTGGAGTTTCAGTTTTGATGGCAGTAAGGATAAAACCACCGGTGACAAGGTAAAAATGCAATTCAATTCAAAACATGACCCCGGGAATAAGACTTCTCATAATTTCACTAGTATAGGCAACAAAATGTTGTTTTCTTGTGCTGATTACAACTAAAATCTTGAGTAATATCAATAAACGTTACATATATACGCAAATTTTGTTCAAATGAGCGCTGGGAAGGACGTGGTGACCATTCGGCGAGGAATGGATGCAAGATCCGACCAGACGCCATATTGGATTAACAACTGCCTTGAACACATATTTTACGAAGACTTCACATGCTTATTTTAGCTCGTATGGTGCTTTCATATATCTCATTTTGTTGACGAAACTTCAATCTTTTCAATAGTATGCTTAAAGATTTAATTGCTTTGTTGTTTCACCAATTATATATAGAGTGAAAAAAGTAGTCTTGGTCGAGCCAACTGGCCGCACATCGATCACTTATCGTATTCTCCAGGAGTTATGATACTGACGAGAAAACTCTAAAAGACAATTAAAAATATATAAGAAGCACCTTATTTTGGAAATGTACAAGGGCCCGCCAGAGAGCGAATCATCCCTGTGAAGGGCTGTACATAAAAAAGCGAGCAAAGTGAAGGCAGGCTTATCTTCTTCATCTTAAGGTTGAGGAATGGAAAGTCTGACTCCCGCGGTTTCATACATGTTTCTTAGTTTTAACAATAGGTTAGCTGGATACGTTGTGAAATTGTTCCCTTCTAGATCTGGTTCCCTGTATTACGAAAGTTATTTTAGGAAAGCCTTTTTACGTCAAACAGTATGCAGTCCTCAGCTTAGGCTATTACCTCGGGCTATACTGTACTACTCGTGCCTAACTGCTGCAAAGCAGAGTTAGCCTGGCTTTACATTCATAACATAGCCTTAGGTGGCATTTAACTCAAGAATTTCCCTTTTCATAAAACTTATAAAGAATAACGCACATCTTAGCCCACGGTTGCTACAATATTGCAACTAGTACGTGCAAGCTCAGCATGGTGCAACTTACAACAATAATGTTACCGTTCCTGGTAATTTGCTGTTACATTAAGGTAAAAATAGAAAAACAACTACTTATTACGTGTCATGGCAACATAACTGTACATTATAAATTAAAAATTTCATACCTTTTACAAGGGGAGACATGGCGTTTCAAAAGGAAAACAAATAGGGCTACATTTATTCAACCAGCCTCGCGTCGTTGTTCACACGTCATTCTAGAGCAAGGACGGTCCGAACTGCTATAGTAGATTCACATCAACCGTGCATCCAATGTCTTGGCCAGATCCCTTACGACACTCCTGATTGGCTGCTGATAGGCCAATCACAGGGCTGGAAACTCTCAGTCTCTCTTGAGAGTTCACATAGGCAGGATGTATGTTCCACCTCTCCTGAGAGATACTTTTGAAAGACGTACCCCTCAGTAGATGTGGAACATGCACCCTGCCCATGTGAACTCTCGAGAGAGACTGAGAGTTTCCTGCCCTGTAACTATACTCTGTTTTTTTTTCATCTGTCCATCTGCCTGTGGTGTTTTTGTATGGTAACACTGCGTCCCAGGCTTTAGATAGTTACGCTATGTGTAAGTTTTAGGTAAATAAAAGGATATATGGGTGTACATTTGCAACTGAAAAGTGTTTTAATAATTTACTGTATGCGAATTACACCGTTAATATTCGAAATAGGATATTATAATAATCGTTGAATGTAAGCTGAATGTGACTATCTAAAGCCCGGGACGCAGTGTTACCATACAAAAACACCACAGCGGATGGACAGATGGAAAAAAACAGAGTATAGTTATCAACACCCAGTCAGGAGCATCGTAAGGGACTAGCCTAGACATCAGATGCACAATCGATGAGAATCTACTATAGCACTGACTACGCTGCCAGACGAAAATGTAAACAAAACCTCACCAAAATCGACCATTTTTGGTTAGGCAGTTATTAATTTACTTATTTTTCTTGCTACACTAATTAGTGTACACCAGATAATACTTACTCGAAACACAAGTTATGAGATTAATATAAAATACTGAACAAAACAATTTATTTAGTTATATAATATATAATACAGTGCACTGTGTATACCAAAGAACAAACGTGTTTATCGTTATTAAGAAAATATTTATACATTAATAACCAGATTGCAAGACGGCAATGCATTGGTTTACATAAAATAAACATGGCAAGCGCAGTTCATTGGTTTACAAAATAAACATGGTTCACTCTACTATATGTGAATGATATAATTATCTCTTACATACAGCCAATATTTGGTAGAGGACGCCTTTCAACACCCATGGGACAACCTGGAAGTCTGACAATTGAATACTCAGTTCCTATAATTTGTTAATTTTGTCAGAGGTGAGGCCTTCTTTCCTTGATCTTTCGACCAGGAAGAAGGCTTGGGTGTGGCCACCTACCAGTCAGTCCAGAAACTTATTTAACCTCCTCCCTCCAAGAAGTAAGTCTTCCTGTATAAAACTGAAAGGTATGTATATCGTGTAGGAACAAATGACAAATTTGAAAGTAATTTGTATTTAAAGTTAATGGGTATTTTTCCTAACTATACAAACCTGGGTCTTTATACTTAATGCCCACCTCATACCACCCCTCAAACTGATACGATTGCCAACTTGCCAAGTACCTCCCACCCGGTACCATACACCTTGTTAAAAGTTTAACGGCCAGCTTACAGTTTCACTGATTAGTAATTCCTGTATAAAGACCTCAGGTTTGTATAGTTTGCAGGGGTGTCTTTTTTTTCCCAAAACTGGAACTTTTCTGCTATAAATGTCATTACATAAATAGGTATATACAAGATGAAATACGTGAATATATTGACTTCCAGAAATTTGGGGGGTTGAACCACGGTACAGGCCTGGTTAGGGAGAGTACAAATTATTTTCAAAATTTGTATTTTTCTTAATATTAGGCCTATTCATCAAATGAAAATTGTACATCACATTCGAGCTCTGCATCCTATAGACCTGCACTATTTCCTTTGTACAAATGAGTATATGTCATTCTGTTGATCATGTCTTGAGTTAGTTCCAGTTCAACAACCATTTTGTTTCTCCTTGAGACACCGTGAAATGCTCAGTGCCAATATTTCACATTAGCCTATAAGGTCAATGAAATGCATTTAAGGGTCAATGGGCAACAAAGGCAACGTGTCAAGTATGCAGTGCAGTTGTTGCCAAAATCATGTGCCAGTGCTCTTGATATCTCGGGGAGAAGGGACTGCTAAAGTGCAACTGGAAGCCAACGTCTGATTTTATAATTCTTACCAATGACTGGTTCGATGTAATGAACCCGAATCATAAAAATAGGGACACGAAAATGCGCAATTGTTTTGGGATATGCATGGAATAACAAACAGAAATCCCATATAAAGTTGTGGACTGCATGCAATGCAATAGAAGTTAAGTCCCTAAAGACAAGGTGCCTGTATAAATTTGAGAAAGGTGCCATACTTTCGTCAAAGTCGGTCAGTTAAAAAACTCCTTCAGGTTAAATTAGCTGTTCACTCAGAGATTGATCAAGATTGTTTAGAGCATTTGTTGGGTGTATAAAAAAATAAAT
Source organism: Macrobrachium nipponense (assembly GCF_015104395.2). NCBI lineage: Eukaryota > Metazoa > Arthropoda > Malacostraca > Decapoda > Palaemonidae > Macrobrachium > Macrobrachium nipponense. The sequence goes on from NC_087213.1 coordinate 45,727,471, forward strand.
GGTCCTTATGATCATCCGAACCCACTAGACTTCAAATATAGACTTAGAAGTTTGTTGTTAGGTAAAGAAAGATATGACTATCATATAGTGATAAAACTAATACTAACGCAATGTTGAATGATAATGATATACTAATGAATGGACTGGAAATTATGGTAATCTCCATCAGTCAGATGACTGAAAACTTTCTTTAGAGATCTCCTTAACAAGTATTACATTCAGGGACCTCCTTGAAGTTGAAAATGGAAACAGATACAACCAAAGGACTGGACGATGCTGATATTGAGAAAATAGCTAGCGCTGTAATAGAAGAGATAAGCACTGTGCTATATAGAGGGCTATATTGTGAAGAAATATAGCACCAAATACCCATATTTAGGTAGCAAGATAGCCAATAATACCACAAAAAATCGTTGACTGCATAAGTCGGCAGACGTGACCTTCATGTTCCTTCCAATAAATTCCTAAAACAGTTGAGTGTTTTAAGAGAAGTGTTCAATGCAAACGATGGGAAAGCTCTTTCGAAAGCGAAGGAGGAATGTTTAATTCAAGACTCATATACGTGCACTAATACTGTCTGGAGTGAACATGCCTCAAGAAGATGTGCTGGCTGTTTTTTTCTTCTTCTTTTTCGCAAAAATATCGGTATATTTTAGAATACGACATCCGAACAATGCAATAAGGGTAAATAAAAGTCTCAAGAATCAGAGTGATTGGGCATAGAAAAGGAAGAAATTGAAACTTAATATGCAATGTAATGCAAAGGAATAGCCGGGCGCTTGCGTACACACACATATATATGTGTATATCTATTACATGGATTTTGCATTCCTGTCTTTACTACTTAGGTAAATAGATAGTACTTCAATGTTAAAGTACAGAAATATTAAATCTTTATGTTTGTAAATGTGAGTGTAAATATTACATGATTATTGATGAATTATGATATTCAAGTACCTATTCTGTAATAAATGAAGCAACTGCTCCTATTATTATTACTTTTCAGAAAATACTTTAGAATCAAGAATAAATGTGCGCTGAAACATCTACGCTCATACGGAAGCAGGTAGATCTTCGGCCCACTGATGTGCAGATGACAGAAGAGGGAAAGAAAGAAAAGGAAAGTGACAGCGTGAATGGCCGACTTGCTCTAGTTGGGTCCTGCGTGGAAGGTACCGCGCAGGTGAAAGTACGGATGAAAATCTATCTCCTGCAGTTAAGGTTGAGATTATGGAACATACATGGTTCAGGCAGTATGGCATATGGTACGCAGACCCTCAAATATTGTACGTATATTTATGCATTTATTTACATTTAAGCACGAACGCTAAATCATAGACAACTTAGCGTCTTGATAAACTGAAAACTAATTAGTATTTCCAGTCCATCAAATATGAAGGGTATTGCCATTCATTTGAATGAAGGATTTCCATCATTACCGTGGCATCACCCAAGCAGCAAATCTCCTGAAATAATGACACGTTCCTGTCGATGGGGTTTGGAGGATAAGAACCAGCGTATAAGAAAAAGGGGAGGGGTGGGGGGGGGGGGGGGGACGGATGTTGGGCCGAGGTGGGTAGACTCAAACATTTACTCACAACAAGGTTAGGTTAAACTGAAAAGAGCGGATTGGGCAAATGCGTGATTGAAAAGCTGAATCTGCCATCTGGTTATTCTATTGCAGAGCCATCCAGTAAAACACCGATTCTTTGCAATTAAATGAAAGGCACGTTTATTCTCTGTAGCTTTTTTTTTCCTGTTTCTATCATATTGTGAACTTTGTGTTACTTGTAGGCTACTACAATTATGTGCTTTAGACAGCTGGTTTTCTTTTCAGTATTACCTTTTATCAGTGCAGGTAACTTATGACTTCCAACAGTAAATATGGTAAAAACATTCACGTCACCAATAAAACTTACGGAAAATTATGCATTTCATGCCTAATTCCCAAAAATTGAATTTTAATCTACTATAACATTACTATTTTCAAGCACACTGGGATACTGTCCCGGTTACTTCTGTATCAATCACAAAGGGCATAGGTTCAGATCTAATCTCGGGCTGATGCCTCAATAATTGTAATTTCATTTGAGCTTAGGGTCAGTATTCAAATTCTGCTGTTTCATATGTTACAGTCCTTTCTAGAATCATTGGAATATTACATTTCTGTGGAATATTATATTCTCCCTATTTAGTAGTGTCAGTTATTTTGAGAATTGTCTCTTACCACTATTTAGTTTGAACTCCTAACAAATTCTTAATAACAAAAACAACAAAAAAGTAAATCGGAGTCTTTCCTCTGATCCTTTTGCTGTGGCAGCTTTTTTTTCAGAATTATATATTATTTCTGGTTTTGGTATAACATTATCCAAGGAAACTGATGGGAAATATGAATTTTACGAAATTTCGAACAGAATTCGAATCTGCTCCCTTGTGAACTTTGAAGATTTCGAGACAGATTTCGAGACAATGCTCTAAAATGTAGTCACATTCATTATTCCATGCGTAGCATACGTTTACATCTCAATCTTTTGTGGCCTTTGCAAATTAGATTGTAAAGACTGGAAAATACAGCTTCCGTTTGTCAAAGCAAAACTATGCTTGGGTTAAAAGTAATTTATAATTATCTTCATTCTAGAGAGATTTGATGCCATAAAAGATATTTTTTAACTATATTCCTGTTAAAAATGTAACTGAATTTAAGGCAGCGCGTGTGACCATATTCGTTGTAACGCCAATTTACAAAGACATAAATAATATCTTTTTATGTAAGTATACCAAATTTCAAACATCGTTTTCTACTTCATGCGTGATAAATTTTCTTTCTTAATTTTTTAACGGTAACTCAATTTATGCATGCTCAGACTTGCCATTGTTATACCAGTGAATTTCCAAAGGGACTCCCAGCTATTTTTTTTAAATAAGATTATTAGCTAGAAATATGATTTAAGAAAGTCCATAACTTATTAATACCACATATCATAACATTTATAACAATGAAATTAAGATGAATGTTTTTCTGCAAATGTTACAGTTGCTCTTTTAAGTGCACCAGACACCCTTGTGATGGACCGGAGTAATTAAAAATGTTCACACAACAAGAGCGTGGATTCCTATAAACACCCATGCATCTTAAAAGTAAGAAAATTCTGTACCTAGGTGCTGGAGCACTGATGAGATCGACAAAACCACAACATTTCCTACCCTATGTCCTGTGAGGTCTCAATGAAAACGGAACTGGTATTGATGATTTATTACGTTGTTGTTGGAGATTAAGCTGGGCCTTATGCCAGCACGGGCTCTTGCTCATTGAGCAGTCCGTAGATCATATGAATATTTTGCAGGTAAAAGGTGAATTTAAAGGATATGTGGTGAGCCTTTATTACGATAAAATGGATATGCATGTGAAATTATATGATTTGTAAAAGTGAAATGAAAGGTGAACAGGCACGGTAACAAACCCATTTAATTAAACCCTAAGTACCCATCAGTAGGAGAAAAAGATCGATAGTAGCGAGTCAGGGAAAGCCAGAAAAAAGTTATCGGCGAAAACAAAAAAAGCAAAACTCTATGGAGTTCAAGTACCATTTTTCATTACTCGAAGATCGAAAAAAACACCGATCGTTTGTAGTAGAGAACGATGAGAGAAAAACGAAATATTATCTGTTTTTGAAACAACAAAATACAGTTGAAAAATTCGGTCGTTAGACGTGAGCCGGCCGAAAACGGAGGGGGAAAGGAAGGTTGTTTAGTAATAGAAAAAGTGGTTAGTGACCAACCAAATAGTTAACGATTAATTAAAGGTGGTTCAGATTCTGTAGCGATACATCGGTGCTAGGATATCGTCTGGGAGATTAATCTCTATATCTTGGACTTCGTGGATGAATGCAGCTAATGCTTGCTCTTCCTGTCCAGCAGGACAGTAAGCAGCTCTCTCTCTCTCTTCGCAGGTGAGCAGGAACTTACTTATATGGAACTCGATCTCCCACGAGAATGACGTCTGTCTGAGTATGTGCATCAGCACTCAAATGCCGTTTATACGTCCGTGGGACTGGCACCTCTTCTGTTTGAGTTCCTGCTTCGACACGCAAAGCAGGAACTCAACTCCAAAAACAGGATCTACAGGCGGTGTTGGGGGTGGGGGGAATGAACTTAGGGGTCGGGGAAATATGCATAGGGGTAGGGGAAGTTCGTTTAGGGATCATGGGAGTAACCTTAGGGGTCGGAGGGGTGTTTTTAGGGGTTTGGAGTTTGGGGGGCAGGAATGTGAAGGTAAAGAAAGGATTCGGGGTTGGGAATGTAATGCCGGGATTGAGGAGGTTGTGACAGGGAAGGTTGAGAAGTTTGAGGCTGAGGAGCCAGGTTCATCCTCGGGTCGATTCTGGGCTGGCTTGGAGGTTTTCTTGGTGGCGATGGCTGACATACTTGAGGTCTTGCTGGCGGTGGAGGGATGCCCTTCATCCTCCAAATCTTCTCCAGTCTGACAGGACAGGACATCCCTTGAACCATGTGTGGTGTGATTGTTTATAATTTGGGCACCGGACTACAGTGTGGCCCTTTGCCTTTAACTTTTCAAGACATACTTGTGTCTCGTGCAGCTGGCTACAAATTCCAGACATGGTGGGTGGTGCACTTCCTCTTGTGGTGTCCAAACTTCTGGTACTTAAAACACCTCAGAGGTTCAGGCATGAGGGCTTCTGTACGGTATTTTCTGAGGATCCCAAGGTCTATGCAAGCTCGTATGTTCCCCTTAAAAGTGGCTTCCGCCTTCAAGGTTTCTTTTCCTTTCCTTTCTTTGCTGTACATCTTGTTGCAGTCACGATGTTCGGCATTTGCAAAATACGTTCAATGGTTTTGTAGTACTTGGGGACTTTGCATATCATCCCCTTCGTCATTTTCTTAGCAGGGTCTAGCAGGAGGCATGAGGGATTGTTTTTCAGCAGCTTGGCAGAACGTTGATCTTTCGGGGAAATGATGAATTCCCCTTTCAAATTCGGTCTGGCTTGAAGTTTCGCAAGGGACGTCAATGATGTATTGCATAGCTTTCTTTTTCTTCTTCTGCACCTTTCGGAAGCCTTCTTCGTCGAGGGAGGGCGGGTCCACCTGCTGGATGCCAGGAGATGTCGGCCTTTTCGATGCCATCGTCGTTTTTCCGTTGGAAGATCTTCGGCAGCCCTATCAGACTGCCGAAAATACAGACGGTGATTTATTACCTGGGCATGCAATATACATAGCAGTGTGCGAAAGGAAACAGAGTGCCCAACTCCCCGGGGTCTGCTATTCGCACAGATAGGGAAGGATGTATGTTTCTTAGCAGTCAATGAAATGGTAATAACAAAGGACATGATGAACATACATTGATGAATTATATATGAGCGGAAAGGCCAGGAAATTCTACATACAAACATATATATGTGATTTTTGCTGCTTAGCTAGATGAGATACAAGATTGTGATTAGTGGGTAATGAAGGTCTTGGCACAGGTCTTTACAATCTAGACAAAATGTGATCAGTGGGTAAAGAAGGACTTTATAAGTACTCCCCCCCCCCCCAAGACAATTGTTAATAATTAATAATGAAAAAATAAATAATGCATAATTAATAATGAATAATTAGAAGATTTGTAACGATATCTTTTTGGTATCAGGAGCTGTCCCCTTGGTCTTGATATTTGAAGTTGTGGGGTGGTTTCAACTGATGGGTCGTCCGGCGGGCCTGCTGAGATGTCGTCTTTCGTCCGGCCTCAACCACGTCTCGGGACGTTGGTTCCTTCACTTGAGGTCTTGTTTTATGGAGGAATTCTCGGACATCTGCCGATCTATTCCTGGGTTTTGTTATCCATCAGAAAAGCTGGCTTTAATCTGTCGATGGATACCCAGTTTTCCCACCTGTGGATGTCGACGAGATAGGCCTTGGAGTTTCTTGTGATGACACAGTATGGGCCTCTGTATGGTCTTGACAGGGGTGTATGGCAGGCGTCGTCCCTCATAAAGATGCGTGTGCAGGATTCTAGGCCAGTCCATGAAAGTCTTCCAGCAGGGCGTGAATTCTGTTGCTATGCATCTAAGTTTTCTGAGGGGCGTATCTTGGTCGTCTAGTTCCATAGGGAAGAATTCGTCCAGTACTGCTAGTGCTTCCCTGCATACTTTCTCTGCAGGAGATTCTTTGCTGTTTGCTTTTGGTGCTATTTGAATCCTTAGCAGGACCCAGGGTAGCTGCCCCTTCTAATTCACGTCGGTACACAGTGCCATCAGTGCCACTTTTAATGAACAGTGGCCCCTTTCCACCATTCTGTTGGCCGTGGGGTTATATGCTGTCGTGCTGTGGAGTGTTGTACCCATCAGGCGTGCCAGGGAGACCCAGAGTTCTGACTGGAATGCCGATCCCCTATCCATAGTGATCCATATGATGTCGTCCAGCACACCAAAACGGCTTATCCAACTTGATAGTAGGGCTTCTGCGCAGGCGCTTGTAGATGCTTCTGCCATCGGTGTTGCTTCTGGCCATCTTGTAGACTGGTCTATGATTGTTAGGAGGTATGTGGCAACCCCTGGTTGTGGCACTTGTGAATGTGCTTGAACCGTCTTTGTGTTTGAGGGAGACCGATGCCTGATTCTGTGCTCCGAGTGATCTTGCTTTTCTGGCATGGTATTAAGTTCTTTGCCCATCTCTGCATGTCCTTTTTAATCCCATGCCACATGAACTTCTCGGTCATCAGGCGTGTTGTTGCATGTCTTGATGGATGGGAGAGTCTCTGGATGATATTGAATACCTGCTTCCTTTCTGGTGCTGGTACCAGGGTGTGGGGGAGGCCTGTGCTGGTGTCGCAGAGAAAAGTCGATCCCTGTTCTCCTACTGGCACGTCCTTCCATTGTACGGTGAATGCCGTGCAGTAAGCTGGTGTTTCGGGGTCTGTGGCTTGTTCCTTCGCCAGGTCCTCATGCCCAGATGGAATGAATTTATTTCCATCCTTGACAGGGTGTCAGCTACCGGGTTCTTCTTTCCGGGGATGTTGTTGATGGTGCTCCCGAACTTGGATATAGCGGCCAAGTGCCGCTGCTGTCTTGCCGACCATGCGTCCCCAGCCTTCATGAAAACATGTACTAAAGGCTTGTGGTCCATCTGGATGGTGAAGGGGGTGCCATCAATGAGATATTTGAAGTGTTTCATGGCCTGATAGATTGCCAGCAGTTCCCTGTCGATTGCACTGTAGCGGGTCTCAGGTGGCTTCCACTTGTGGCTGAAAAGGGCGAGCGGCCAGGGGGACCCATCCACTGTCTGATCCAGTATGGCTCTGCAGGCAACATTGCTGGCATCAGTGGTAAGTCTCAGGGGAGCGGTGGGGTCCTGGTAGGGTAGAGTGGGGGCTCTGGCGAGGGCTGCCTTCATCTGCTCGAGTGCCCTCTGCTGCCCGTGTTTCCCACATCAGCGTCTATGGTTTCCCCTTCAGCACCTTGGTCAAGGGATACATGATGCGGACGATGTCCTGTATGAATCGTTGATAGTAATTTACCATGCTGAGGAATTCCTGCAGGGACTTGATCGTCTTTGGTGTATGGAAGTTGTTTACTGCCTCTAACTTGGAGGGCATGGGGCAGACCCCCATCGGGGAGACCTCGTGTCCCAGGAAGTCCACATTCCCTACGCTGAGGAACACTTGTCAAATCTGACAATCAACCCATTCACCTGAAAGCATTTCAGCACGGCCCAGACATGTCCCTGGTGCAGAAAGGTAGGTCCCCCTGGCTGCTGTCCATCAATCGTTGGAATGTGGACCTTGCATTCCTAAGGTTGAAGGTGGAGTAGGAGAAGGTGTGTGCTCCAAAAGGCATGATGATGGCCATCTTCAGAATGTCGTCGGGATGAACTGGCACCTGAAAATAAGATTCAAGTAGATCCATTTCAGTAAATATTTTGGCACCATGTAGGGCTCTTGGTAGGTGTTGCATGTTTGGCAGGGGGTAATGGTGAGGTGTTGTCACCAGGTTCAATCAACGATAGTCCCCAAAGGGGCTCCAGGAACTGTCTGGTTTCTTTACCATATGGGTTTGATGCCTTCTTGCAAATACCCATTCTCTCCATTTTTGCGAATGCTTATTTAGCATCCTGGGGTTTCTTTGGTGGCAGGCAGCGAAACTTGGCATGTGTCGGTGGGCCCGTGGTGGTAGATGCCATGCTTGGTGTGTGTGTTCCCGGCACCTGGCATAGGTCAGGCTTGAAGACGTCTGGGAATTCGTGCAGGAGGGCGCTGTATTTGGACGACGTGGCAGCACATACAGCGGGCATTCCCGGGCCGGCAGCGAGCGGACGGGAGCAGCAGTTTCTGGTGTCTAGAAGCCGTTTATGGCCGACGTCCACCAGCAGGCTGTGTTGTGCCAGGAAATCCGCACCCAGTAGAGGGAACCTGACGTCCACGATGATGAAGGGCCATTCATACTTATGGCCTAGAATGGATATTTTGCGAGTCTGGTTACATAGCAGCAAATGGGACTTCCGTTTGTGGCTACTAGTGGTATTGGGTGGGCGGTTCCGGTCCTCTCTTGATGGCAGAAAGACTGACTGCATGTCACCTGTGTTGACTAGCATTTGGCGTTTTGAGATTGCATCATGGATGAAGAATCCCACTGGTTGGGATTCCTTGTTGTTTGCGGCCACTGCTGGTATGGATGGCCGCCCTCGTTTTTTGGGAATGCACAGGGAGCTCTGCAGTTTCTGGCATTTTTCCTGAATCGTCGGTGGAAATAACACCAGGCTGGATTCGTTCACATCCTCTGCTGCTGCGGCAAAGCCTTTTCTTTTTTCTGTATATTGCATGTGTATCCCCCTCCTTAACCTTCTCTTCTATCAGGCTGAGGGCTGCGGGTGCTGCGGCATGCTTGGAGGCCTTGGTGGCCTCTTGGACTTTATGCACGACGTTCACCAGTTTCTCCATTGGAAATGTGTCTGCCTCCATGATTTGTTCCCTCACCACCTGAGGAAGGTGTCGCAGGAGTATTTCTTGCTATACGCTGATCTCCCTTCTTTTACCGGATTCGTTGTGGTCCGGAAGATCAGGAGACCTTGTAGTTCTCCCAGGCGTCCTTGTGCAATGTGTCTCCAGGGGCTTGTTCATCAGGTCCAGGGTGCGTTGGACTCTTTCTGGGACGGGAAGGGAGTAGATCTCGTTGAGCTTCCTGCGGAGGTCTTCGTATTTGATCTTTTCTGGCTGCGCATCTAGCCAAGGTGTAATTTTATTAAACACTTCCTCGGACAGCGTCATCATAGTGATATCTGCTTTGATTTCTTTGTCCATGATCTTGGCTGTGCAGAAATGTACATCGGCCAGCAGGAACCATGACGTGGTGTTTTGCCGCGAGAATGATGGCACCTTTATTGCCTGAGTTATTGTGGTCTTCGAAGGTGAGGGTGCGATGCAGAGGATCTGTGTGTCCTCGGTTTGATTTTTGGGTTCTGTTTTTGGAATTTGACTCTCACACCAAAATACAAATTAAGCACCGTATTTAGTTCATTAATGGTGTTCGGGGTTCGTCAGAAGTCAAAACTATACGCAGTGTGGTTCCGTTAATGACCTACTGGACACGGTAAGTTAATGTTGATCGGAAATGGCAGGGCCAAACCATTTGAACACGCCAAAATGTACCTGGGGAGGTACGCCGTAGTTATTCCGTTAGTGGCGTGGGTGGTTCCCTAAGGAAGAAGCTTTCAGAAGCCTAAACGTTGTCACCATATGGTACCGTTAAAGGCTTTGACTCCCGGTAATTTGACTCCTGGTAATCTGACTCCTGGTAATTTCACTCCGGTAATTTAACTTCTGGTAATTTGACTCCTGGTCAATTTAACTCCCGGTAATTTCACTCCGAATTTCGAAAAGGAATATGCAATGTTAACAGAAAATAGAATTTCAATCTTGCCTTGGTTGTTTAGATGCATAATAAGTTTAAATGAAAATATCACATGATGCAGACTAATATTCTTATCTGAAACTATCACTCCAGTAATATACCTTGGTCGTTTAGATGCATAATTATCTTATTTTGGTTGTTTATACCTAACTGAATATATCACTCCAGTACTTTGTATTTCTACATCAACATCTTTCTTCTTTAGTCATTACTTATAAAGGATTTATACATACACCATGCCTCACGTGTTTAATAGTACTAGAGGAAAGAAGAAACTGTCTTGTGGATGACTTAAATTATATATATGAACCGCAAAAACGGAATGCCGATGGATCCAAGACTTACTGGAAATGTTCAAGTCATGTAAAACTCGAGTCCACAGCATAACGCACGGTGAAGATTATGCAATAATCAAGAATGCTGGTGAACATCATCATACTTCAAGTGCTTCAAAACCGAAAGTGCGCAAAACTTTAGCGGATCTCATCGTTCATTAATTTCATGTATTTGTAAAAACCTAGTTGAAAACGAAATGGCTAACATGCCATCAACAAGTCCTGTAAGTCACTATATGAGAAACTGACGTCGAACACAAGAAAGTGCTCCTCCAATCCCTCATAATCGATTTGGTTATGCGATACCCGATGAATACAAGTTCCTTGATAGTGGCGAACTTTTCTTGCAGTTTGATAGTGGTGAATCTGATGAAGACAGATTACTTGTGTTTGCAATAAATAAAGGCCTTGGTGACTTAGTGAATGCAAAACATTGGGCCGTTGATGGAACTTTTAAGTGCGCCCCAACTATATTTTATCCACTTTTCACGGTACATATTCAAGTAGGTTTGTTCAGTGTTCCACGACTATTTGCACTGCTACCAAACAAGAAGTAAGAAACTTACACTCTCCTTTTTAACAAACTAAAACAATTAAAGCAGGGAATGTGCCCTGAAAACATTATGATGGATTTTGAAATAGGTAGCATTAATAGTATTTTATCTGTGTTTCCTAGTACTTCCATTTCATGTCGTCTTTTTCATCTTTCTCAAAATGTGTACAAAAAAGTATGTGAAATTGGCTTCAAGGCTAGCTACCACCATCATAACAATGAGTATGGTATTAAAATTAGATGTTTTTCAGCGCTAGCTTTTCTTCTTCCCGATGATGTCATTGATGGCTTCGAAGAGCTTGTTGATGACGACGATCTTCCTCAAGAACTTGTGTCCTTTTTTGATATTACTTACACAGGATGTGTCCGAGGTAGAGGAACTAGACAACGAAGAACTCCTATGTTTCCCATTAACAGCTGGAATGTCCACTTTAGAACAGAATCTGAGATGCCTTGCACAAATAACAATTTAGAGGGCTATCACAATGCCCTATAAAGCTCTTTAAGTTCCTCACACCCTAATTTATGGAAATTAATTGCTTTATTGTAAAAGGAAGAACAATTAGCTCAGCTGAAAAAGGTTCAATTTGATAAGGGTGAGATGTGCGGCCAAAATAAATATATAAACAAACGACTACAGATAATCGTTGAGAGATATAGTGCCGAAAATAAAATAGATTTCTTACGATCAATAGTTCATAACCAACGTCATTATTTATATTTTAATTCCTTAGGTTTTACTGATGTACATTTTATCATTTTCAATTTTTAATTTTATTTCCTCTTATATACTTACTGTATATTAAATAAAAGAAGTTAGCATGGCTCTTAGTATTATTTGTATACCTCTGAAATAGTAACTGTATCGTTAGTTGCTTCTCTGGCAAATACTTATCTTATATTTAGAGCTAAAACAAAGCGGGAATGAAATTACCGGGAGTCAAATTGACCGGGGGCCAATTTGCCCGGGAATCAAATTACCTAGAACCCTTTAAATCTATATATATATATATATAATATATATATATATATATATATATATATATATATATACACAAACACACACCTATTTACTTATCTTATTTTGCTTGATGCTCATTCAAAGCAATCTTGAAATATACGAGCAACGCACAATTTCAAAAGAATACCAAGTGAGCAACGGATTAATGAATTTCAAGCATTGAAGCGGAGAAAAGGGCAGAGTAGTCCTTATGAAACCGCTTCCTCTCGAAACACCATTTCAAACAAGCTGGTTGTCCTTAAATCCCTTCATACATTGTTTTCCTTAGAAGAATCATAAACAAGAATGACTTCCCCATTCTTTCTGAGAATGAGTTGTTTATATGAAATTTTCAACCTTAAATTACTAGTAAACCATGAAGTGACGGTCAACATTCTTAAGACTATATTTTTATTTTTCGTAATTTTTCGTAAACTTAACAGTTTTCGTTAAACTTTCATTATTTTCAGAAATAGTATTTAACTATTTTCAAAAAATATCAGTATAAAATGATTATCTGGGAAATAGTGTCAAACCCAAAAAGCTTTTGATTGTCGTAAACTATACCGTTACATCCTCTCTTTCAGTTTTGTGGCAGGTGGGTCCTCTCGGGTATCAAGTGATGACAATATGACAAAACTTCTTGGACCCAAGGCTGCTATACTGTGGCCTTACTTGTTCCGTTCGAGTTTTCTTGTGTTTATACATGGACACGCACTTCTTTTTCTTGGCTATTTGTTATAATCCTTATTATTTCTAATTGACTATCACTCATCTGTTCCAGTGGCATTAGATTGAATTGAATACAGCTGAATTGGATTTTCTTTAATCATAATTTAATTTAACCTAATTTTCTTTTGTTATTTATTCATTTACGGGCGTTATGTTTCAAAGAAGTTAACTGGTGGTTTAGTTTTGTCAAAACATAAACTGTGATGGAGGATTTTCTTTTGTATAATTCCACCAGAACCGTTTCTCCGTTTCTATGTTGCAGTTTCGAGAACCGATGGAATCTTTCATTTACTGTAATGCTTTGAAATTTTAGATAAATAGGTGAATTCTGCATAATGTTTAGTAAGATGGTGGAGGATATTCCCGTATAATTAGTTAGTTTGAATGCATGCCAGTACGATTTTCGTAGACGTTTTACATAATCTGTTTGTTTAAGATAGTTCCTGGTGGATTTCAACGAGTTCATGTAATGTTTATTACCTGCGGGTGTGAGTGTGTGTATGCCAGAACTTAGAAGAGCTGGAGGCGATCATCTAAGTTGCATCTCACCTTGGCAAAGCATATCAAGACAAGACCAGGCAGAGCGAGACGAGACAAGATAAGAACGAAGCAAGACAACATTAAGCAGTCATTTTGGTTCGTTATTTTTCTAAGAAATGTTTGTGCTTATAGAGGTCAACAATATCTTTCAATAAGAAAACTCAAGCTTTCAGAGATTTCTAATCAACGCAAATCAACCGAATGCTATGGGATCTCGAACACGTTGATGGATGGCATTGTACTGATATGCAGAAATCCTGCGGAAATACAGAAGGAAAGAGATCCGTTGGTCTTTAGAAGGAAGTAAAATAGGACTCCCTGGTAATCAATCAAGAAGATAAACAATTCCTAAGAACGCAGAAAATCCCTGAGTGAGTGGGTGTTATTAGAGATGGGGTGAGGACACTGGTTTGAAGATTTAGATATGTATTTGGGCAGGATCGTTTCAAAAGATGGATCACTGATCTGCGAATCTGAAAGGGTAAGAAAAGCAGGATAAGACGCGAGATTGCTCCAACCACTGTGTATTATAATTACTGTCAGTAAACACAGAATTACTAGACTATATATCTATGATTAAACGGATGGAAAGTTGGAAGCATTCGAAATGTAGGATTAGAGAGGGATGTTAGGAATTTGGCGGCGGGATAAAGTTGCCAACGTGAGGATTAGGGAAGTAACTGGAGTGAAACCTTTCGATCAATATGTGAGACTGCCCAGATGGACGTGGATGGGGCATGTAGGTAGACAAGGGAGAAGGAAAACTGGCTCAAGGAGCATCCAGGGTGGACTCCTGAAGAACGCCGTTTGACATGGCTGAGAACGACGAAGAAAGAGGAATGTTAGATGAACTGGTTGGACTGACACAAGACAGACATCTGTGGCGAGATTTCACAGAGTCCCTTTGTAGCCCTGAGAATACCTCGAGAACTGATTGATTGATTGACGTTACGTCAGTACTTTAAAACTTCGGATTCAATTGGGTTTGTTGTGTAAATCGCACAATGCTTACAACTGCTATCTTTAACAAACGTACAAGTTGCACAGGGAAGGTCTGTCAGTAGAACTGGAGCGGAATATAAGGGAAAACTAAAACCTTCTTCCACAAGTATCTATTCTTCGCCTCCAAAGACGAGACTTTCCATAACATTGATATTCTATTACTAATATTTTTTTGAATAATTCAATTCACAAATCCCGTTGGCGAGAAGACAGATTTGCCTCGTCTGCATGTATGGTAGCCTACCTTTACCGTTAACGATGTATTAAAATCAGTGTCTCTAAAACCTACCATAAAAAAAAAAATTGCTATCAATATGACCTGAAGATCTTGAAAAATAATGTTTGAGGTTATCTGGAGAAAAATAAGCGTCAGTCCTCAAAAAGCGAACCTGGGAGGCTTCGTCAAAATCGGAGAAAGGGAGAAATGTTGACAAGTGTGATTTTGGTCTACAGTGACTTGTAGCTTTGAGAAGCAAGACAGTCAAACATAATCACCAAACGCCACGATACTTATACCCACTAAGTTTTATCAGCAACAACAAAAATTTAATGTTGACCTTTAAAATGACCTGTGACCTCTGTGGTCCGATTGGAAGCACCCGTGCTTTTTCACTTGAGAGGATCTGGGTCCGATCGCGAGATGAGCTAAAAATTTACCAAGAACAATAATAATAAAGTGGCCAAACTTGGTGCTGCTCATTTCTTCCAGGTCCAAGTCTTGCGCTTCTTCCAGGATTTTTCCATTTTAGTTTTTTGTAAAAGAAAATGACTGAGATGCTTTTGTCTGTCCGTCCGCCCTTTTTCTGTCTGCCATCAGATCTTAAAACCTACTGAGAGGGCTGTAAAAACAGTATGTTAATCATCCACCCTCCAATCATCAAGCATACCAAATTGCAGCGCTCTAGCCTCAGTAATCTTAATTTTATTTAAGGTTAAAGTTAGCCGTGATCGTGCGTGTGGCAACGCTAAAGGACAGGCCACCACCGGGTCGTGACAAAGTTTCTTGAGCCGTGGCTAATTCAGCATTATATGCTGTCCAGAAAACTCGATTGCAATGAAGAAATTTCGGCGCATTTTTTACTTGTTTAGTTTTGTTGTTGTTACTGGAGCAAGATCGGTCATTTGCTTCATAATCAGTTTTTTTATTTTTTTTCCGTTGGTGACAGGATGAATTCAGTCTTGTTCTTATTTTTGTTTGTTGGCGGACACAGGCCAAGATATTTTTCCTGCTGTTAACATTAATGCTTGGAGATTCACATCAGGATTATTTTTTTTTTTTAGTTAACGGAGTAACAATTTTTCCCTGTTAACTAGTTTGTCCTTTTGCACTGAAATTTGCATATATATACACGCATACCTATTCTTATTTATGAAGGCCTTTTACCACTAGCGTTGGTAGCGTTTCTTGCAATTCTTATACTTTTGAGCCGTAATCTGAGCCGGGTTCATCGCGGGCAGAACTCCCCACTGGCTTTGCATTAATAGTTTCAGTTTTGTACTAATTTTATTTTAATGGTAGTCTACCAGTAACCTCATTATTTATCAGTGTCAGTTATTTTATTGAAAAAAAAAAAAATAATGCCTCATATGTCACAACTATAAGTTCAGTTTTCTATTGATAGCGAGAGTAAGAACTCTATATTTCTATCGTTCAAACAATATTTTGACGTCAACTGTAATGAAGATTACTCAGAATACCTCAGACGTTCAATAAGTGGCAAATAAATTTGTCCTCAAATTACCTATATATATTTACAATAGTACTAAATATTTAACTGTCCTTGTTTTGCAACTTGTGAATCATGGGCCATGGCTCACTTTATGCTGTCTACTCGGGTGATTCATCGTTAATCCCTTGTCTGACCGATCTGAATTGGTGGGTTCTGCCCAGAGGCAACGGAGACACTTCCAGACACGAAAGACCATAATAAGTTCCACTTCAGCCCCCGAGGGAAGCCGTATTCATTAAGAGAGTTGGACACCTTTCCTGGGCCTTTGTTCTTGGAAGGAACAGTTTTTTTTTTCTTCTTTTCTTTTAATGCTGAGTCTCGGGTCCGTTCATGAGAACTTGTGACGGTTTCGATAGAACCCTGACAGTAGTGAGATGTCGGGGAATGGCCATTTCAGGAACTTGGTCAATACGCACTCGGAATATTAGCCCTTTATATCTAATATTTTATTTGTCTTCTTTGAAACAGTTTCTGTTAAGTGTCCTATAGATAATCCCGTCTTTAAATAACAACTTGTTCGTATTCAAACGTCTGATACCTGTTGTACTGTCATAATTTATATTTTTTCACACAGTATTTATATCTATATATCTATCTATCTATCTATCTATCTATCTATCTATCTATCTATCTATCTATCTATCTATATAGACAGATAGATAGATAAATACGGTTATTGTCTAGCTTGGATACGTGATTTTAGTAAGGGAGAATGTTTCCAAGATGGCCACCAAGATGGTGTCATGATCCAATTCAACTTTTGTCGGGAAGTGGCCTACATCTTAAGAACGACATGTGTGCGTGTGTGCGTACAGTTTTATGTGTGAACAGAATCAAATACTCATATTAAATCTATATGAAAAGACAAAAATCAAGCTTTTCGTTGTTCTTGCATTGAAATTCTGGTTGCAAATGTGTAGCAGGAATGACGTTTTAACCATAACTTGATAAACCTAATTATACAGGTATAGTACTTAGAAATGTTTGAAGACAATCTCCTTCAGCGTTAAGACTGACTGTCAAGAATAACTACTTGTGTGTGGTTATTCTTGACAGTCAGTCTTAACGCTGAAGGGGATTGTCTTCAAACATTTTTAAGTACTATACCTGTATACATTTATCTAGTTATGGTTAAAACGTCATTACCAATTCCTACTACACATTTGGTGATTTGCAAACAGAATTTCAATGCAAGGCGAACAAAAAAGGCTTGATATTTGTCTTTACATACAGTTTTTAATATCCGTATTTGATTCTGTTCGCACATGAAAGTAAACGCACACGCGCACACACGTCGTTCTTCAGATGTAGGCCACTTCCTGACAAAAGTTGAATTGGATCATGGTGTCCATCTTGGAAACATTCTCCCTTACTAAAATCACGTATCCAAGCTAGACAATAACCGAAGATTAGTAAATTGTTTTATTTTTATTTATTTTTTTATACAAAGAAAGCTGTTTTAACTTCAATGCAATGATCACCACCTTTGAAGGTAAAATCTCAATCCGGTGATAATTAACAGTATTCAGTATAACGTAGTTAACAAACATTTTTTATAGAAAACCTTCAACACAGAATGTATCCCATGAGCTGGTATGTTATCATTTAACAGACGCAGTCCTTCATAGTTCTCATAATATCTCTTAACATAACATTTTATTGACTCACTGTCTCAAGGCTCTTTACTATGGGACCTTCCTTTTAAACATTCTATTGTATATAGAAAATTCACAATTATATCAATAAACTGTACTATTTGTAAAAGTTAAAAGTCATTTTTAACGTAAACACTAAGGAGGAAGAACGTTCAGATGCTCGAAAGTCTTCGTTTTTAACTTTTTAAAAAAATTACCATTTATTGGTAATTGTAGATTTTTTATGACAACAGTTTAATCACTACATTATATGAAATTTTTGGCGTTACCTTTCTTCTTAGATTGAGTTACTTGCAAGGTTAACAAACAAAGTGAATGCAAAAAAGATAGGCATTCTGTTTTCATTAAATTCTTTTAGGAATCTCATATGGTGAGAATATACCAAATTATATTTTTTTCTCTGTATGTGTGGGCAGTCACAAAAATTCCGACTGTTTTCACGCTGCCTGAGTCGCACAGAAGTTTTTTTCTTTCAAATGCAAATTGAGCAGCATCTGTCCGAATGCAAACGAGCCGACCTCAATTTCCCTGAGCAAAACCATAAAAAAAAGGCAAATTAAAAAATGATTCTGCAAGGGCCGGTGCGGAGGACGTAACCACTTCCACCAAGTCACGAATAGAGGTTCGTTTGTTTACGGATAAAACAGTCATTGTGATCAATTAATGGAAGGAAAACAAAATCAAATCAGATGCATAAGGAATTGAATGAATATATTCATGTTCTGCTTCGCAGTAATTATTATTAAGGACCTTTTACTAAGAATGCAATAACTAAATGGTTCCCAGAAATTGTAGAAAAAGGGATTTAAAAATTGATGAGCATCGCCAGCTACGCTTTGAAAAGCACGAGTGTTGGAGCAAATAATGAAGGAAAAGCAAATGATTCAATAAGGTTTTGAAGACATCATCAGTCTACAAGGTAACTGAAAGAGAGCAAGACAAGGATAGACTTCTGATAACATAATAAATGGGAATGACTGCGTTCTTTATATTCAAACATTCATATCATGAAAATTGCAGAAACTGAGAGTAGCTACGAAGACAGTTTGGTTGCCAAATACGAAGCAAACATTGATGAGAATACACCCCTGGATCTTGTTTTGTAATTTGAAATTAAGCTTAAATTACACTTCATGATTGTTCATACTTAGAAAAGAAGTCTCATTTATTTTACAGTGTTCTGGGTTATGATAATTCTCTTCATCGATTTCAGCAGTATATCTATTATTATTATTATTATATTATTATTATTATTATTATTATTATTATTATTATTATTGAGGTGAGGTCATCAGAAGAAAGGTTCCCCATCGCGCCCACAAATTTAGATGTATACATCTGTCTTTTCACACGCATACGTAATCATACAGTCCATCCGCCCTCCACCTTTCCTCTCTTACGTTCCAAGGATATTGCATATTCACTGTCTCTTTGAAGTTAGATTTTTCAAGGTGTATGTGCACTGGTATAATAAACGTAAGGCAAGATGTGACACCA
This sequence comes from Macrobrachium nipponense, assembly GCF_015104395.2. Taxonomy (NCBI): domain Eukaryota; kingdom Metazoa; phylum Arthropoda; class Malacostraca; order Decapoda; family Palaemonidae; genus Macrobrachium; species Macrobrachium nipponense. Next base: position 45,746,417 of record NC_087213.1, read on the forward strand.
TCAGTGTTCTAGCATATATGGTATAGAGCTTCTTCCCTCAAAATTGACCAAGGGCACATCCGTGGTGAACATAAAATTGAGTATCACGCAGTTTTGATATGTGACCATATGATTATATGTTCTATCTCTACACATTTTCGCATTCTGCTGAAGATGACTTTATTGTAAATACACGAAAGAGCTTGTGAACCATTCTTTTTCTTCAATCTGAATTTGACATTTTAGTAACCGCCTATTTTCATCCCTTGTAAATTCAAGCGAAGGTAGAGTTAAAAACTATTAATTATGTGTATCACTTCTTGAACATGAAGAAATGCAGCTATGAAAAGGTGTCACCGTTTGGCACAGATATATGTTCTATACAAATCTTCGGAGTTTGTTATATTATAAGAAGTATTCTTGGAAATTAAGATTTCTTACATTCTTTTGAGAAATGGTAAAACCAGAAGTACTATTGTTTGTGCATCTCAAAGACATTTAGTTCTATAATGAACATATAATGATTACTGGAGATTGACTTGCAGCGATAAAGACAGATAATCATGATTTTAAAAAAATATGGTATTGATTCAGAATTTCTGATTGTTCAACCATCTTGAGCAGCGGTCTTTGGGAGCAAACGAATGTTTTCAGGAAAGGTGAAGTTCGTTAGGAGGCAATGGCAATTTTACAGGCAGGTTAATATGATTATTACTATTATCATTACTGGTTGGAATTTGAAATATTTATCAAGATTCAGACATCTGACATTTTACTAAGAACACATACTTCATGAGAATCTACATTATTGCAGCTGACAACATTAATTTGATTTACGTTCAAGTAGTTAAGCTTTACCCTTCTGAACATGATGTTCTAAGACGCTGTAAACAGTTGTTCAGGTTATTGTACTTTGCTTCTCTTTAGTGAATTCTGTATCTGGTTCAGTCTAAGACAGCTGTTCCTGTTCTAAAGAGATAATAAGTTGTACTGACCTTTTTAAGCATTAGAATTATTTTCTACGCTTTTAATCGCATTTTAATAGTTGTAAAACCGAGTGTTTGTAATAATACAGCATATTCAAAAAGGCCTTGGAATTAACACGAAAGATCTAGAACTCCGTTGTTTTAATTTCCTCTGGGTAATATTTATATATATATATATATATATATATCTATATATATATATATTATATATATATATATATATAATATATAGATCTCGTGTTTAGCTTTGTATCTATTTTCCATTAGTGCATGCACTCTTATTTCATATTCCTCCATATATATACCTTTACTATTTCAAATAAATATATTTTCTGTTAATTTGCCTTCTTTTTTGAGTTTGTCTTCTTAACATAAGAGTATTCTTTTTATTTTTCCTCTTTACATTCGTTCTTCTTCATATTCTCAATACCTCTTCTTTGCTACCTGTTTTATAATTTCACTCATCTCTGCCATTCTGTCCAGATTTGCTTCTGCAATGCAATGACCCCCTTCCTTCCTTTCTCGCGGCAAACGTCTTGGTGCTCTTATCTTCTGATCTCTTGTATCTTGTCTTTCCTCTTGTCCTTTGAAGTTCTTATAAAGTCCTTATCAGATATGTAGGGTTTACTGATAACACTAATATTAGGAAATGGTCGCTATCGCTTTAGAGTGCTTCAGAATCAGAGCGTATTGCAAAAATTGGATCCTCTGAAAAATGCTTTCCATTTTACCATTTTCTTTATTTTTCTCCATTAGTCTACAGTGGTACCTTGACCTAGGAGTTAATTCGTTCCGTGGCCGAGCTCGCAGCTGAATTTGCTCTCACATCAAATCAATTTTCCCCATTGAAAATACTTAATCCGTTCCAACCCTCAAAATGCCACACCATTTTTGTTTCATGTTATTATATAAGGAAAATACATTTCTAAATAACAAATATTGTATAAAAACATAATAGAAGGAGTATTTAAAGATATAATAAGGTTTCATGCACTGTATAGTGTTCAAGTTACGATAATTCGTTTTACGATAATCCGATTTTACGAGAGACCAAATTACAATAGCCTAACTTTATCTCATCTTCTAGTTAAATAAGTTAAAAAAAAACAGCAAAATAGAATGATGAAAGTATTGTTTTAACGTTATACTCGTTGCGTAAATGTGTACAGCCATGAACAACCGTAACCGTACGAGAAACGGACTTTTTTTTTTTTTTTTTTTTTTTTTTTTTTTTTTTGCTAATTACAACCGAATTGGATAACAACAACATCCGTTTGTCTTGCAGTTCAACCATCGTACGATGGTAAACAATTACCGTAGTTATGTTATAAATGACGTTTTATGTAGAATAGGACTGAGATATTTTTATGTAATAATTTTATTCTCTATAGGTAAATCAGAGATCAACAAAGAAATATACGTTAAATTTTAACCAAGTTGCAGCTGAAGCTGAGAAAACTGTTCAAGCTGCCAATGACTTTTATCGTGCATCGGCAACAAGGATAAAACTCCCGTAAACTTATGCCATCAAACACAACCGTAGGTAAAATTGAGAGAAATTCTTTTTAATCAAAACTACTGGGCTGGAAAGAACACATTTTACTGTTGTTTTCACGTCGATAAAAGATAAATAAACGATAAATATCTTGAAAATAGCGATCGGAATCACGTAATTTTTTTACTCAATAAACATGCCACCAACATAATCTGTTAACGAAAAAAATAATTTAGCTCACAATCACAACGAGTCGTATTCAAGTCATATTTCGACTTAAAAACACGTCGCATAACGAAAAATTCCCTTGTATCATATAAGTCAGGTATCTAGATATTCGTTTATGCTAACTAGAAACAAGAAAATTCGCTCACAGTTGAGTTAAATATGGCGAAACAAACTTGTACATAGTTTAAGATTTAATGTTTAGCCAGTTGGAAAAGCTTCGTCAAACGGCAAACATAAACATTGTCCAAAATACATCGAAATAAACAGGCATCGGACTAGGGCAGATATACACGTCTAGAATGGTCTGGCTCACGAAGCCTGATTTATTGTGTAGAGGTGTGCAAGAACAATTATAATAATAAATAGATAAATAGCACTAGCTAAATAAGTAATCAGGGCCACGCAAAAATATTTGGCTTCCTCAGTAGGCCAACAAAAATTGTCGTTAGACAGCAACTGGTGGCTCAGATATCGTTTATCTGTTTATCTATTTATTTATTACCATCTATGTTAGTATTATTGCCATCTTAGAATTTTACTCTCGAGTCAGATCTTAGTTTCGAAGAAGAAATGTCCACCAGACTAGGTAAGACAGACGAGTTTCTGGCTTATTTTCGAAGAATAAGACTTACTTGACACAGGGTACACGAAAAAGATTGCTTGTGATTATATAATTAGAATAATTCTTGACACAGGGTACACTAAGTAGATTGTTTGTAGTTGTAATTAGAATAACACTTACCTGGCACAGGGTATGCCAAATAGATTGTTTGTGGTTGTAATTAAAATAATGCTTACCTGGCATAAGGTACACCAAATAGATTGTTTGTAGTTGTAATTAGAATAATACTTACTTGGCACAGGGTATTCCAAATAGATTTCCTCTAGTGGTAATTAGAATAATACTTACCTGGCACAGGGTATTCCAAATAGATTTCCTCTAGTGGTAATTAGAATAATACTTACCTGGCACAGGGTATTCCAAATAGATTGCCTCTAGTTGAAATTAGGATAATACTTAACTGGCACAGGGTATTCCAAATAGATTGCCTCTAGTTGTAATTGGAATAATACTTACCTGGCACAGGGTATTCCAAATAGATTGCCTCTAGTTGTAATTAGGATAATACTTACCTGGCACAGGGTATTCCAAATAGATTGCCTCTAGTTGTAATTGAATAATACTTACCTGGCACAGGGTATTCAAATAGATTGCCTCTAGTTGTAATTGAATAATACTTACCTGGCACAGGGTATTCCAAATAGATTGCCTCTAGTTGTAATTGGAATAATACTTACCTGGCACAGGGTATTCCAAATAGATTGCCTCTAGTTGTAATTGGGAGAAATACTTACCTGGCACAGGTATTTCCAAATAGATTGCCTCTAGTTGTAATTGTGGGAGAATACTTACCTGGCACAGGGTATTCCAATAGATTGCCTCTAGTTGTAATTGGAATAATACTTACCTGGCACGGGGTATTCCAAATAGATTGCCTTTAGTTGTAATTAGAATACTTACCTGGTACAAGGTATTCCAAATAAATTGCTTCTACTTATACTTAGAAACATACTTACCTGGCACAGGGTATGCCAAATAGAATTGCCTCTAGTTGTAATTAGAATATACTTACCTGGCACAGGGTATTCCAAATAGATTGCCTTAATTGTAATTGGAATAATAGTTACCTGGCAAGCAGGGTAATTCCAAATAGATTGCCTCTAGTTGTAATTAGATAATACTTGACCTGGCACAGGGTATTCAAATAGATTGCATCTAAAGTTGTTAATTGGAATAATAACTTACCTGGCATAAAGGGCAGGGTAATCCAAATAGATTGCCTCTAGTTTAATTGGAATAATAACTTACCTGGCACAGGGTATTCCAAATAGATTGCCTCTAGTTGTAATTGGAATAATAGTTACCTGGCACAGGGGTATTCCAAGATAGAATTGTTTGTAAGTGTGTTTAATTAGGATAATAAACTTACCTGGCACAGGGTATTCCCAAATGATTTTGCCTCTAGTTTGTAATTAGGAAATAATAACTTACGCTGGCACAGGGTATTCCCCAAATAGAATTGCCTCTAAATTGTAATTGGAATAATACTTACCATGGCACAGGGGTATTCAAATAGATTGCCTCTAATTGTAATTGGAATAATACTTATCTGGCACAAGGGTATTCCAAATAGATTGCTCTAGTTTGGTAATGTGGATAATACTTACCTGGCCAAGGTATTCCCAAATAGGATTGCCTCTAGTTTGTAATTAGGATAATACTTAACCTGCACAGGGTATTCCAAATAGATTGCCTCTAATTGTAATTGGAATAAAATACTTTACCTGGCACAGGGGTATTACCAATAGATTGCCTCTTAGTTGTAATTAGGAATAATACTTACTCTGGCACAGGGTATTTCCAAATAGATTTGCCTCTAGTTGTAATTAGGATAAAATACTTACCTGGCAGCAGGGTATTCCAAATAGAATTGACTCTAATTGTAATTGGAATAATACTTACCTGGCACAGGGTATTCCAATAGATTGCCTCTAGTTGTAATTAGGATTAATACTTACCTGGCACAGGGTATTCCAAAAGGTTGCCTCTAGTTTAATTAGGATAAATACTTACCTGTGCAACGGGTATTCCAAATAGTTGCCTCTAGTTTGTAAATAGGATAATACTTACTGGCACAGGGTATTCCAAATAGATTTGCCTCTAGTTGTAATTAGGATAATACCTTAGCCACCTGGCACAGGGTATTTCCAAATAGATTGCCTCTAAGTTGTAATTGGAATAATACTTATCTGGCACAGGGTATTCCAACAATAGATTGCCTCTATTGTAATTGGAATAATACTTATCCTGGCACAGGGTATTCCAAATAGATTGCCTCTAATTGTAATGGGAATCTGGACTATTATCTCTGGCACAGGGTATTCCAATAGATTGCCCTCTAATTGTAATTGGGAAATGGATAAACCTACTTACCTGGCACAGGGTATTCCAAAAATAGATTGCCTCTAGTTGTAATTAGGATAATAACTTGTACCTTGGCACAGGGTATTCCAAATAGATTGCCTCTAAGTTGTAATTAGGATAATACTTACCTGGCACAAGGGTATTCCAAATAGATTGCCTCTAATTGTAATTGGAAATAATACTTACCTGGCACAGGGTTATTCCAAATAGATTGCCTCTAATTTGTAATTGGAATAATACTTACCTGGCAACAGGTTATTCCAAATAGATTGGCCTCTAAGTTGTAATTAGGATAATACTTACCTGGCACAGGGTATTCCAAATAGATTGCCTTCTAGTTGTAATTAAGGAATAATACTTACCTGGCACAGGGTATCTCCAAATATTGATTGGCCTCTAGAATTGTAAGGTTGTAAGGAATAATACTTACCTGGCACAGGGTATTCCAAATCCGATTGGACCTCTATTGTAATAAATTAGGATAATACTTACCTGGCACAGGGTATTCCAAACCTAGATTGCCTCTAGTTGTAATTAGGATAATACGGAATATTACTTGGCACAGGGTATTCCCAAACAAATAGATGCCTCTAGTTTGTAAGTTGGAATAATACTTACCTGGCAATAGGGTATTCCAAAATAGATTGCCTCTAGTTTATTAATTAGGAATAAATACTTATCTGGTCAGCAGGTTGATTCCAATAGATTGCCTCTAGTGGTATTGGAATCGTAACTTACCTGGCACAGGGGGTATTCTAAATAGATTGCCTCTAGTTTGTAATTGGAATAATACTTACCTGTTGCAAAGACATTGGGTATTCCACCAAATAGATTGCCTCTAGTTGTAATTAGGATAATACTTACCTGGCACAGGGTATTGCCAAATAGATTAAGGCCTCTAGTTGTAGTTAATTAAAGGATAATACTTATCTGGCACAGGGTATTCCAAAATAGATTGCCTCTAAGTTTGTAATTAGGAATAATCCACCTTATTACTTAACCTGGCCACAGGGTATTCCAAATAGATTGCCTCTAGTTGTAATAGGATAATACTTCCATTCCATTGGCATCAGGGTATTTCCAAATGATTGCCTCTAGTTTGTAATTTGGAATAATACTTACCTTGGCACAGGGTATTCCAAATTAGATTTGCCTCTAGTTGTAATTGGGATAATACTTACTGGCACAGGGTATTTCAAATAGATTGCCTCTAAGTTGTAATTGGAATAATACTTAGCCTGGCACAGGGTATTCCAAATAGATTGCCTTCTAGTTGTAATTAGTTGAATATGAATTAACTTACCTGGGCACAGGGTATTCCAAATAGATTTGCCTCTAGTTGTAATTAGGAATAATACCTTAGGGCCTGGACACAAGATTATTCCTATATTAAAGATTGCCTCTAGTTGTAATTAGGAAATAATACTTACCTGGCACCTTCAGTTGTTCTTCCAAACTAGATTGCTCTAGTTTTGGTAATTAAAGGAATATACTTACCGTGGGCTTCCACAGGGTATTCCCAAATAGATTGCCTCTAGTTGTAATTAGGATAATACTTACCTGGCACTGGGTATTCCAAATAGATTGCCTCTAGTTGTAATTAGGATAATACTTATCTGGTACAAGGTATTCCAAATAGATTGCCTCTAGTTGTAATTAGGATAATACTTAGCTGGCACAGGGTATTCCAAATAGATTGTATCTAGTTGTAATTAGGATAATACTTACCTGGCACAAGGTATTCCAAATAGATTGCCTCTAGTTGTAATTAGGAATAATACTTACCTCCTGGCACAGGGTATTCAAACCAAATAGAGGTTACCGGTCTGAGTTGTAATTGGAATAATACTTACTGGCACAAGGTATTCCAAATAGATTGGCCTCTAGTTGTAATTGGAAAATAAAATAGTTACCTGGCCATTTGCATAAGGGTATTCCAAATAGATTGCCTCTAGTTGTAATTAGGATAATACTTACCTGGCACAAGGTATTCCAAATAGATTGCCTCTAGTTGTAATTGGAATAATACTTACCTGGCACAAGGTATTCCAAATAGATTGCCTCTAGTTGTAATTAGGATAATCTTACCTCACACAAGGTATTTCCCAATAGATTGGCCTCTAGTTGTAATTGGAAATAATACTTACCTGGCACAGGGTATTCCAAATAGATTGCCTTTAGTTTGTTATGGAATAATACTTACCTGGCACAGGGTATTTCCAAATTAGATTGCCTCTAGTTTGTAATTAGGATAACACTTACCTGGCACAAAGGTAAAATTCCAAATAGATTGCCTCTAGTTGTAATTGGAATAATACTTACCTGGCACAGGGTATTCCAAATAGATTGCCTCTAGTTGTAATTGGAATAATACTTACCTGGCACAGAGAATTCTAAATAGATTGCCTCTAGTTGTAATTAGGATAATACTTACCTGGCACAGGGTATTCCAAATAGATTGCCTCTAGTTGTAATTGGAATAATACTTACCTGGCACAGGGTATTCCAAATAGATTGCCTCTAGTTGTAATTAGGATAATACTTACCTGGCACAGGGTATTCCAAATAAATTGCCTTTTGTTGTAATTAGAATACTTACCTGGTACAAGGTATTCCAAATAAATTGCTTCTACTTATACTTAGAAACATACTTACCTGGCACAATGCCTACCAAATAGAATGTTTTTGTTTGTAATTAGAATAATACTTACCTGGTACAGGGTACACCAAATGGATTGCTTCTAATTGTAACTAGAGGCATACTTACTTGGTACAGGGTACCCCAAATAGATTGCCTTTCGTTGTAATTAGAAGCATACTTACCTGGCACAGGGTATTCCAAATAAATTGCTTCAAGTTGTAATTAGAAACATACTTACCTGGCACAGGGTACGCCAAATAGATTGCCTTTCGTTGTAATTAGAAGCATACTTACCTGGCTCAGAGTACACCAAATAGATTGCTTCTAGTTATAATTAGAAGCAAATTTACCTGGTACAGGGTACTCCGAATGGATTGCTTCTAATTGTAATTAGAAGCATACCTACTTGGCACGGGGTACACTAAATAGATCGCCTCTAGTGTTAATTAGATAAATACTTGCCTGGTACAGGATACACCAAATAGATTGCTTCTAGTTGTAATTAGAATGATACCTGGCACAGGGTATTCCAAATAAATTCAATTGCTTCTAGTTGTAATTAGAATAATACTTACCTGGCACAGGGTATTCCAAATAGATTGTCTTTAGTTGTTATTAGAATACTTACCTGGTACAGGATATTCTAAATAAATTGCTTCTAGTTGTTATTAGGAGCATACTTACCTGGCACAGGGTACACCAAATAGATTGCTTTTAGTTGTAATTAGAAGCATACTTACCTGGCACAGGGTACAGCAAATAGCTTGCTTCTAGTTGTAATTGGAATGATACTTACCTGGCTCAGGGTATACACCAAATAGATTGCTTCTAGTTGCAATTGGAATTATACTTACCTGGCAAAGGGTAAGCCAAAAGTTACTCTCATATCCTTTACTTCTTCCAGTATTACGTATTTGGTTCCTAGTTCATCAACCTTTCTGCTATATCCTTTATCGTCTGATATACTAAGTACTGAAGACTCCTTCCACAATCCAGGATTCCATCCCCTCACATCTGGTCCTTGGGTCTCCAGCTTGCTTCTGTTTGGAAAGCTTTTAGTGCTTTTGAATCTTCATCCTCCACTGTTATTGCCTAATGATTGGTTTGATTTTTGGCCTGCAGGTCATGGTTAGGCCGATGTTCGCGTTCTTCATGGTGTCTTGTTGATGAGATTATCTTCTGGGACCTCCATTTCTCTGCGCATTTCTCTCCAATTACGTCTGAAGCTTCCGTACTTGTGTGGCTTTCCCTCAGTATTCTCTTTATATCTATTAGCTCTTCCTTTCTTCTTGTTGTCTACTTCTCCAACTATTCTTCCTTCGTTGCAGCCGTCTGTTTTTTCATATGTCTCAGCTTGAGATCCTCCCTTGTCTTCCACAATCCAGGATTCCATCCGTTCACATCTGGTCCTCAGGTCTCCAGCTTGCTTCTCTATGGAAAGCTCTTAGGGCTGTCGCGTCGTCGTCCTCAGCTGTTATTCTTTTCTCTGAACTTCCTTTTACCTTAGATTTCAAATCAGGCGCATGCGAGCTCCGAAGCCTTCAAAGATGGCTTCTAAGGATCTCGAAGCTTGCATCTAGAGTCTTTGGATCCAGTGAACCTTATAGCGTTGGGTGTACAGTTCATTTTTCAATCCATCTTTGTATCTTGAGTCGTCGCGTCAGCATGTGAATTTCATTTCATTATTCCTTTCTTGGTCGAACTTCACTGGGTGGCAGGCCAGACCTGGATAATCAAGGATTCTAAAACGACTTCGGGGTAAACCACCCCTCAGACTTGAGCTGAATTCTAATCATATTTTTCCAAGTCAGTTCTGCTGCTTCCTGAATGCTTCCCACCGATGCTATGGCGGAGTGTGGAGTCTGGGACTCCAGACTTCGGAGAACTAATGTGACTTGAGGAAATGGGCAGGAGCGTTCTGCCACATTTGATTTGGCATCTTTTAACTCTGGATAGTAGCCATTTCATGAGAAGACTTAAACGTATGCCTTTGGTTTGTCAGATTGCCTATGGCTGGTTTGTTTTTTGGCCTGCAGGTCATGGTTAGGCCGATGTTCTTGTTCTTCATGGTGTCTTCTTGATAAGATTATCTTCGGGGGCCTCAATTTCTCTGCGCATTTCTATCGAAATGCGTCCGCAGCTTCTGTAACTCTGTGGCTTTCCCTCGGCTATTCTTTATATCTATTAGCTATTCCTTTCTTTCTTGTTGTCAACTTCTCCAACTATTCCTCCTTCGTGACAGCTGTCTATTTTTTCCTAAGTCTCACTTTGAGATCCTTCTCGTCTTTCGTCTCTTTGTTTTCTGGATCTCTTGGTCTTGATATCCAGCCATGCCAGCTCCCTCTCTCCATGGATATTAGCGCCCAAATAGCTGAAAGTGCTCCCCCACCCCCCACCCTAGTGCCAGCCTATAATACATAGCCTTAGATTTCATAATTCATTGAATCCCCCGAGGTCTCGTTCATCGATTGCAGGAAGGCGTAGTAAAACAGGCGTGATCCGTGAGGATAATGCAAGTAAGTGTGCTTTTATGCCTTTCCTTTCGAAATTCTTGCGTTCGAGTTTTGGATTTTCGACATACCGTGGAAATCTCCGTCTGTTTCTTATACGTTCGAGAGAGAGAGAGGGAAAAGGAAATTTATCATTTGTCTCCAGTATATCAACTTCCTTGACATAACTTCAAGTCAGGCGTTCTCTTTGTAATGTTATGATGACGTGTGCAACAACAGAATATTTTTATCTAGGGTTAACCTTGTGTTTATATTTATTTCTTATTTATTTCTTTTTATTTACTTATATCTCATTAGATACATACTGTGTGAGTGTGATATGGTAGGTCTTTCATTGAACGATTTGGTACGCTTGATGTAACTTCAAATGTTATTATACTTCTCTCTCTCTCTCTCTCTCTCTCTCTCTCTCTCTCTCTCTCGCAAAATACAGCTAGTTGTGAATTAAGAGTGACTATCGCATTGCCAATTGGCGGCCGCACCGTTGCGAAGGAAAATTTACTCTGCAATTTAGACAAAACAGTTGTTGTCAGTGCTGTGATTTTGCAGATGTTCTTGGTCAAGATTGCAATGCCGATCACTGAGCCTTTTAATCTTTTCTTGTAAAGAAAATCAGGTGGCCGAGTTTGACATCTGTTCGGTAAACGATGATTGCTTGGAGAGAGAGAGAGAGAGAGAGAGAGAGAGAGAGAGAGAGAGAGAGAGAGAGAGAGAGAGAGAGAGAGAGAACATTATATCGCCAGCAATGATATGCTAGGAAGTTTGACATCTGTTCAGTAAACAATGCTTGCTTGGCGAGAGAGAGAGAGAGAGAGAGAGAGAGAGAGAGAGACATTATATCGGCAGCAATGATATGTTAGGAAGTTTGACATCTGTTCAGTAAAGAGAGAGAGAGAGAGAGAGAGAGAGAGAGAGAGAGAGAGAGAGAGAGAGAGAGAGAGAGAGAGAGAATGGCATCAATATATCGCCAGCAATGATAAGCTAGGAGAAAATATGCATCAACCTGAATGACTGTTTTCGAAGCAGCTACGTTATCATGAAAATGAGACGAATTTCCTTCGACTCAGAAGCCGAATTTAGTCTCTTATTTTTCGTTACATTTTTCTCCACGATTTTATGCGTTTATTATTTGGACAAAGACACCAGTTCTCAATTGATTTTTTACGTCAGGCGGTACAAGATAATGAATTTAGAAGATTGTGGTTTTTTATTGTAAAATTGTTTAGCAGTTTGAGGTTAACCGGTGATAAGGAGTCGTGGCGGTATTGTTTTTGATTGTGTCTCGGGAGAAAAGGGTGAATCTGACGCTTCTTAATGTGTACTGGTTTATGTAATAAAAACATGTGAATGGTCATAATTGGTTTTTATTACCTTCATTCTTTATTGTTCAACCTTCCATAGAGTTTCATTATATTAGGTTATGGAGTTTGGAAATCTTTTCCCATTCATACCATCACGGGCAGTGAGTCATGAAGAAAGTCAGGTTAAGGGAGTTATAATTTATTTACTCATATTCACATCTTTTCATATACTCACTCACGTGGGTTAGGTTAGGTTAAAGGACTTAGAATTTGTTCCTCATATTCATATTTTTCATATACTCATGTGGGTTAGGTTAGGTTAGGTTAAGGGACTTAGAATTTTTTCCCTCACATTCATATTTATGTGAAATGGCGGTTTTTCGTTCAAAGAGTATATCTTGAGCCAAAATGGGGTTGGGTATTTCATGTGGGTTAGGTTAGGTTAAGGAACTTAGAATTTTTTTCCCTCATATTCATATTTGAGTAAAATGTTTTTTTTTTCATCCGTAGAGTATATCTTGAGCCAATAGGTTGGGTTGGGTTGGGTTAGGTTGGGTTAGGTTAGGTTAAGGGACTTAGAATTTTTTCACTTGGTGGGTTAGGTTAGGTTAGGTTGGGCTTAGTTAGGTTAAGGGACTTAGAATTTTTTCACTCATATTAAAATTATGTGAAATGGTGGTTTTTTCCATCCGTAGAGTATATCTTGAGCCAAAATGATGTTGGGTATTTTCACGGGGTCATGAAGCTGTGCTTTTTTCATCCGTAGAGTATATCTTGATCCAATAGGGTTGGGTATGTTCAAGGGGTCAAGCGGAACCACGGTTCTCCTATCCAAAGAGTTCTTCATGAGCCATTTTTGGGTTCTTTTCTGAACTGGAGCGAAAAATTTGGTGGTTTTCCCGTGGAGTCGTTAATGGTCAACGTATATGAGGGGTTATCGCCTGTGAGCCGAATTGGGGGTCGGGTGTTGAGGTGGAGCCCAAATGGGATCTTTTTTCCTACTGATGCGACGTAGAAAGGTTGTTCGTTCTCCTTTGTAAATACAAAATGATAATATTAGTACCTAGTAGGCCGTGAAGTAAGGGCATTACAACCTTGACAATCAAATTATATTTAAAGTTTGCGTACGCTTCATGGAAGCAAAATTAATATGAATGTGTATATTGCTTTATCTCCTGTCGAAACAACATCAACAGCGGAATTATATTTCCAATTTTGGATAACTGAAAGCAGACCAATGAATGTTCTCTTGAGATAAAAATAACTATTCTCCCTGAGAGGACCCAAAGCAGAGGGGAAAACCCTCCTTCGTGCAGAGACAATCTAAAGAGGAGACGGACACTCTTCGCACTGAGACAGTCTTAACAGAAAACAGAAATCCTCCGCAGGAGAAAATCCGGGAGGAAACAGGAATCCTAAGGGATGATACAATCCAAACAAGAATGCAGAAAATCTTCGCACTGGGAAGACCGAGTGAAAAAAAAAACCTATTAGAAATTCTTCGTAATGAGATCATGAAAGAGGTTTGGCAGAGGTAACCCTTCGTAATGGACAGATTCAAAGAACGAATATAAACACATCAATCCCAGACAATCCTGATGGATAATAGAAAAACTCTCCTTACTTAGATAATACAAAGGAAGCGGTAATTCTTCGTGTTTTGAAGGTATGAAGGAAGCAGAGCAACTCTTCGTAATGGAAAAGCTGCAGAGGCAAGAAAAGATTAAACAAGTAAAAGATGCCACGAAATATCTTCGGTGCAATCGAGTTTTCTGTACAGCGTATAATCAAGGCCACCGAAAATAGTCTATCTTTCGGTGGTCTCGGTATAATGCTATATGAGCCGCGGTCCATGAAACTTTAACAACGGACCAGTGGTGTCCTGCCCTATATCGTAACCAGATGCACGATTATGGGTAACTAAAAAAAAAAAAAAAAAAAAAAAAAGACCTAGAGGGCTCCAATTTTGGCATGTTTGATGATTGGAGGGTGGGTGATCAACATACCAATTTGCAGCCCTTTAGCCTCAGTAGTTTTTAAGATCTGAGGGTGGATAGAAAAAAAAAGTGCAAACGGACAGACAAATCGATCTCAATAGTTTTCTTTTACAGAAAACTAAAAGAAACAAACTTCTCTAAATAAGATCTAAAACAGGGGAGAGACACCCTTCATGCTAAGGTTATAACTGAATCCCCTCTCGAAATGTAAAATCCAAAATGGAAACGAAAACCATTTATAATAAAATGACCCTCAAGTTGAACTGAAAATAGAATTGAGGCTATCGGCCGACCACTGGCAGCTATGAGGTCTTTCAGCGCTGAAACGGAAATTGACAGTAAAAGGCTTGAAAGGTTTAACAAGAGGAAA